>NW_026868014.1:0-81232 GCF_020745735.1 Hemiscyllium ocellatum | reverse complement strand
CTTGAATACTTCTATTGTGTCTGCTTCCACTACCTCTTCTGGCAGTGTGTTCCAGGTACTCAACTCCCTTTGAGTGAAATACTTGCCTCGCACATCTCTTTTAAATTCCTCCTTCCCCCCGCACCTTGAACCTCTGTCCCCGAGTAAGTGACCCTCCATCCTGGGAAAAAGCTTCATATTTTCCACCCTACCTATGCCATTCAAAACTTAATAAACTTCTTTGAGGTCACACCTCATTTTCCCTCATTCTGGTGAAAACAAACCCAGTCCTCCAACCTTTCTTCAGAACTAAAATAATCCCCCCCATACCAGACAATATCCTGGTAAACATTTTCTGCACCGTCTTCAAAACATCCACATCCTTCTGATAGTGTGGTGACCAGAACTGTGTGCACTATTCCAAGTGTGGCCTAACTAAAGTTCTATAAAGCTGCAGCATAACTTGTCTGTCCTTATACTCAATGCCCCTTCCAATGAAGGCAAGCAGGCCATAAGCCTTTTTCACAACCTTACCTCCCCATGCTGCCACCTTCAGTGATCTGTGAACATACACACCCAGATCCCTCTGCATATCAATATTCCAAAGGATTCTGCCATTCACTGTATAATTCCCACCTGTACATCACCTTTCAAAATGCATCACCTCACATTTGTCTGGATTAAACCAAATCTGCCATTTTTCTGTCCGTGCATCTAACTGATCTCTATCCTGCTGTATCCTCTGACAATCCTTCTCATTATCTGTAACTCTACCAATCTTTGTATCAACTGTTAACTTTTTAATTAGACCAGCTACACCTTCCTCCAAATCATTTATGCAGACCATGAACAGCAGAGTTCCCACCACTGAACCCTGTAAAACACCACTAGACCTCCATTTCTGAAAACCATCCTCCCATCACACTGCCCTCTGTCTCCTCCAACACAGCCAATTCTGTATCCAATGCTGGGAACATTTTAGAAAAACACCTTGTTGCCAGATCCTTACTGCAACTTGATTCAGTTCATTCAGAAATAGAAAAAGGATAATGTGCAGATTGTCGAACAGCCCCTACACCTGGGCCTGAGGCAGGAGCCCAACCTCCAGCACACTGGCCTCACTTACACCAACCTTCACACAGTGCAGGGTCATGAACTCCGACCATCAATCCCTCTGGACCGGGAGGAGTGAGGGAACAGGGACAATTGTAGAAGAGTCAATAAGGAGTAAAGCAAGATGGGAGAGTGTGTTGGAAAGGGTTAGAGAAGGACATATACTTTGTCCCTCTCAATACTGATATTGTCTACGTGTATCACAGAATGAACAAAACAGCACACTGTGAAGATAATCATATCACAGGAGACATTTTCATTGGGCTGTGATAAGTATCCTAGTTCAAAAGCTGTTTTCCCTCCCTCCCCCCTGAAGAGGAGAGAGGCATGGGAAAAGAGAACTGACAATTCAAAATAAAAGCTCTTCACATATTGCCATCATTTAATATATTAATGTGAGAGGATTAGAGACCCTTAACAGCGAGAGTGTGGTGGCTCAGAGGCTAAAAGGCAGACAGCAAAGAGCAGCATTATTCCTTCTCAGGGTGTTAATGTCATTGGCAAGCCTCATATTTATTGCCCATCTCCAGCAGTTCGGACTGAGTTCTTTGCTGAGCCAGATCATGGGGCCGTGAAGAATGAATCATGTCACTGTGGGACTGGAATCACAGTCTGGGTGATGACTGGATTCCCTTGCCTAAAGAACATAATAAAATGACATTGAGTTTCATAGTTTTTGTTTGGACACATCCCAGTGCCATCCTTCCCAGATATTAAATTGCTCACCACCGCCCTCTCCAGGACAATTAGGGAAGGGCAACCAATAGCAGACACATCAACGCTTTCCCCATCCCAGGAGAAATCAAAATAAATTAGGGACAATTCAAATGATTAACCTGGGGGAGGTTTGAATCAATCTCTTTGAAAGACTGGCGCCTGCTTTTTTTCAGAATACAAGGTGGAGTGCCCCAACGACTGGCACTGGGATCAGGCACAATATGAATTGCAAAGGTCTAACAAACGGGTACAAAGACAATGTCACTAAACTGCAAAAAAAAAGTTAATCAGGAAGAACTCAAGAGATGACAGAAAGCCATTAGTGGGTGTAAGACTGTAATGCAGATGTTGTTGAATACACCAGAAATACAATTAACGCGATTGGGATAGAGCAGGGCAATGGGATTAATTGCGTTTCTCTCCTGAGAGTTGGCAAGAAGCTTTCCTGCTTGTAATGACTCAGAACAATACATGTTGAAGTGCAGCTCATATTGTAAACAATGTACTGCAGCGGGTAAGAAAGGATGGCCAGTGACATAAATGCTTAAAATTGGGGAAAATTTTCAGAATAAGACATGGGAAAGGCCGCTGGGATTTTGGAATGAATGTTGAGAGTGAGGAGATGGAGGGAGAGTGGCCAGGACAGCTGTACTGAAGAATGGTTAGGTCACATCTGGAATATGGTGGACAGTTAGGGGTTTCTATGAGGTGCAATGCAGAATGGTCCAGGGATAGGGGATCTAGGTTACAAGGAAACACCAGAACAGGATCTCGAGGAGGGAGGGAGGGAATTCTGATATTCAAAATTCCTTAATGAAATCAACACAGTAAATGTAGATTTTCTGTCAATGATGGCAAACTGAAAGGCAAAATGACACATTCTGTGGTCAAACACCAGGTACAGGAAGGCGATCAGGAAAAATATTTTGATGCAGAGATTGGAATTTAGTGAGTGCTGATGAACTGAGACCTCCATTTAAAATGGGACAGAATTACTCCTTGGAAATTGAACAGGTCTGAAGCAAAAGAGTAAATTACGGTCAAATAGTTATTTGAGAATATTGTGGAAGCTTTTTGTTTTTCCTCATCAGGGCAATTGCAAAAATCCAATCGAAAGAGAAAAAAACAACATTTATATTGCATGAGAGGAAAGTGCTGACAGATTGAGGTGTTGTCACTATGAACACACCAGTTTAAATATTGTTTCCCTTTGCTGTGGCATTTCTTGCAAATTGTCCTGATGCATGCAAGTCAAAAGCTCCAAGAAAATGTTTTGTTTTTCAGCAACACTCAAATTAGAATCAGTTTGGAGAGAAAGTTAACCATGAGAATTGATCTGAATTCAGCAGAGACCACCTTAAGTTCACCTTGAACTTAATACAGCAATTATCAGGTGAAATTTAATCACGGATCCACTCCATCTTCCACCAGTTGGATCATTTGAATTCTACATCGTTTTTTTTATTTCTCTTGGGATGGGGAATGTATTGACCTGTCAGCTATTTATTACCCTTCTCCAATTGCCCAGGAGAGGGCAGTGGTGAGCCATGAGTTTCTCGAAGAGGATCTGACAGTGGGACAAGATCATGTGCTGGGCCTGAGTATAGCCAACTCTCAGGAGAATGAGCTGTGGCACAAAGATAACCTGGGAGTGATGGAAAGGCAAAGGCAGCCTGACTAGGCTGTGGAGGGGCAGGACCAATTTTGATGAATGAGCTGATATCCTTCCAAGCTGAGATGCAGACTCAGGTTTCAGGGCAGCACAGTTTTTATTTTTTTTCTTTTCTATAACCCCACACAGCTGCCTAACAATGGTGGAGCATAATTTTCCCCCAGCACCCACATTGTATGTGTGCAAGTGTGAGACACAGTGAAAAATGACAAGTGCAGAAGTCTTTATTCATTTTCCACCTCCAGGAAGAAAGGAAATACCCGAGTGGCCAGTGACAAGCAGTGTCCTTCACATCAAAGGCCAATGCTACGTGATCAAACAGTGAAGGGGAGGGCAGGGAGTGAATCAAAGTAGAGTCGGGGGGGAAATAAAACACTCCACACTCCACAGTGCCCACCTCTTGGTTACACAGCTTACACTGTTACTGACCATAGCTCCATGATTGATGAGATCTGCTCCAGGAGAACATCCACAGAAAGCTGCCTCCTGTGTGTCTGATGTATCTGTGTGTCTCTCAGACGTGACTGAGCAGGCAGCAAGAGTTTCAGCAGCAACAAAGGTGTTACTCTAGTGCCCCTACCACTTTCACCCATCAACTTACAAACTCTTCTGGGGAAAGGGCTCAGCACCTGCCATCGCCTGCTTCAATGTGTCCTACACCCCACCTCAAGACAACAGACCCCACTGCCCCCTGCCCCTATCATCTGCTCTCCATCTCTCTCCTGAAGGCACTATCTCTGGCTGGGAAACATCTCGAATAGCTCATTCCTCCAAGTGTGGGCTGGGATGGGGAAGCAAGGCAGGCTCTTGGACCAGGAGGTGTCAGTCTGGTCTCAGTGGGGAGCACTCTCCCCTCACACTTACAATGTTGCAGACTGGGTGGATGAGCCATTGGGAAATGCAGGGTTACAGGGATAATGCAGTGGTTTGGATCTGGGTGGAATGTTCTTCGGAGGGTTGGTGTGAACACATTGGGGTGAATGGCCTGCTTCAACATTGTACAGATTCCATCATTACATGATTCTATCACTGAAGCAAATTATCCAGGCTGAGAGTGCCCTACTGAGGGAGTGCAGCACTGTCAGAAGGACAGTACTGAGGGAGTGCCACGCCATTGGAGAGTCAGTACTGATGGAGTGTTGCACTAATGATGGGTTAGTACTGAGACAGTGCCACACTGTCAGAGGGTTCGTACTGAGGGAATGCCGCTCTGTCAGAAAGTCAGTCTCTCCTCCATGTTGAACAGCACTTAGTGGAAGTTCTGAGGGTGATGAGGGCACAGAATGTACTCTGGGTGGGGGACTTGAATGTCCACAATCAAAAAATAATTTAAAAATACATCGGGTTTGTTAGGTGTACGATACAAATATTAAAATTGATACTTCTGCCAGTCCAACGCTCACTTCTCCTGTGCCCTCACCCATGTGACCCTTCCCTCTCCCCTCAGCAAGAGCATCAGGAGATCAGAATGTGTGTAGAGTGTTGGAGACAGTCCACACAGGAGACACAACTTTAAATAGAACAGGGCTGAGCTGGCAGGACAAAGGTTATTGTCAACACTGAATTTCAACTCTCTTCCTTCTTGAGACTGGCCTCTGGGAGACTCTGAGGTTCAGGGGTTAAGGCAGGTTACTGTGACACTGTAGAGAGAGCTTCACTCTGTTCCCAACCAGTGCTGTCCCTGTCCTGGGAGTGTTTGACGAGGACAATGTGGAGACAGCATTATTCAGTTTCTTATCCTGTCCCTGTCCTGGGTGTCTTTGGTGGGAACAGTACGGAAAGAGCTTTACTCTGGATCTAACCGTATTCTGTCCCTGTCCAGGAGACTGTTTGTTGGGGACAATGTTGACTTGTAATAACAAGCATAACCTTTCAAAGATATTGAAAACTGTCCCCTGTGTAAAAACAATGTGAACCTCAGAAGTCTCTGCTTCAAGAAACCATATCTCCTTCCTGCTCAGCCACCAGCTCCAATATAAGGTTTTGTCACTGTTTAAAGGGACAGGATTCTCAGGTTATTGAGAAAATCTCCACAAGTGTTTTCCTCAAGCTCCATTGTGGCTGTGAATTTGAGCAGCTTCCTCTGTCTGGGCTGTTAATTGCTGACTGTTTTCTGTCAATGTCAATCTGGAAAAGGGAATAAAGATGAAGAAGATTCAGTCTCTGTCTCTGTGTGCTTTGGAAATGGCCTGAGCTGAAACCTCAGGGAAAGGGTGTGTGAAGTGTTAAACTCCACTCTCAAGGCACGGGACACGAGGGGGAGAAGAGGGAGGGCAATGGGGTCCCGGGAGCAGGAGGGCAATACTAAATTAGGGACAGAAGGGACACTTTCAGTAGGAACTCAGGGCCCTGAGAAAATCATCCCCAATAAATGGGGAAAAGAAGGAAGGTGTGTTGGAGTTCAGAAAGATTGAAGAATGATGCCGAGAGTAAGCTGAACTCAGAGTGTAGATGGGAAAGATCCAAACCCAGAGTGGGGAGGGTACCTTTCACTCCATAATTCCCCATCCACCATGAGGGTGCTCTAAGGGGCAGTACCCATCCTCAATACGTGTGCCTAATGGTGTGGGATGAATGGACAAGAGCCTGTGTCTATATTTGTGTGGATGGGAAGCAGGGAACATATTGAGACTTTTATATGTATATAGTGTAAGGATGGGCTCCCTGGGCACTCAATGGCAGTGTATCTGAACATAACAGAGTGAGCTCACTCAGGGAGTGTTCAGAACAGATTGGATCATTGCAGACAGACTGGCAATATGTCTTTACACAGTTGGTCATTTCGAATGTGCCCTGGTCCGTATTGGGTCAGGGAGGGCTGAGGACCAGGGCAAGTTCAGCTTCATGTTTAAAGACCAACAATATTGATGGAGCTGTCTGTGCCAAGGGCTCCCCAATAGTCCCTCCATCTTCCAGCAGAGCATGGCACAGAGCTGTGAGAGTTCAGGTCAGCTCCCCCAAACAGTTTGGACAGTGTGTGCTTGACTTGCTGCTGTTTGTGGGAACTGAGGAGGGGGATGTGTCCCTTTGGGATGACAGAACTCCCAGGAGTTGCTCAGAGGGATCCCGATGTTGATCCCTTTCCTGGTGAAAAGCTGCTGCATTGCTCAGGCTCCTTGATGCCACACACCATCAAAGAGACCTTGATGTCAAGTGCTGTCACTCTGCCCTCACCTCACTCGCATGGTCAGGGAGAGCTCAGTCCACTGACTCACATTTATTGGAAAGAATTCCACTTGTTACTGATCAGCCCATCTGACCCTCCCAGCCCGTCTATATCCTCATGTCGTCTTGTACTGCTCCGGGACACCCCCATTCGGGAAGGTCAATAAATGGAAAGCACGAAAACTTTAATTCAGATACTGAAGGCAATTACTGGTATCACCAAGGAATGGATGTATTTTGTTTGTAAGCGGGATATGTATTTCTTTACTAAAGTAAAGTGATTCAGTGTAAATACATCTGTTGTGAACGTATGAAACTGCAACAATTCCCACTTAGGGTGTTTGGATTGGAGACTGAGTTGAAGAAAATGGTGACACATCAGGGAGGTGTGATGGATGGGAATGTGGTGCTGGAAGCAAATTCACATCAGCCATGGTCCTATTTATTGGTGGATAAGTCCTGAAGGATTGAGTGGCCTAATCCAGCCTCTAATTTTGTAATTTCAAAAGAATTAATTAGTTTTTTTTCTCTATACCCACTCATGCATATTGTCTGTGTGAAATCTTTCTTCAACTCTTCATCCTTCCTCCTTTGTGTCTTAACCCTGAGTTCTCAATGTTGCTGGGAAATTTGAGAAGCAGATTTACTCACTTGCTCATTCACTCCCTCCTCAGCCTCACTTTATCTCCTGAAACTCCACACAACAGCAATCTGCTGGGTCAGGAGCAAGGCTCTCAGCTCAATGAATAAAGGAACCTTTTCTAGCACCAAGCTGGTGACAGTCAGCTGGAGAATAATGTTCCATTGCACATGCCTTCTTCAAAAACCAAGGTGTTCAGCTATTCTGTACATCCACGTTCACTCCTGAAGGGATCAGGCAGAGAGGAAGAGTCAGTGCAGCCATTGTGCAGCATCCAGTGTCGAGTTGTCCCATTTCCAATCCCACTGCAATGTCATTGCCTGCCCCAACACCAAGCAGATGCTCCCATTACAAGAGGCTCCATGGCCCTGAGGACTGTGAGAGTGAGCCCTGTCCATTCAGCTCAATCATCAAGCTCCAGCCTTCCTGATGTGATGGCAGCCAGGAGAACCGTGCCCATGGGAGATTCCACACACACTCCGTCCCTCCCTGCAGAGAAAGATGATTCCATGGCCCTGCTTTCTCTTCAAACTGATCTGAATTTGAATATTGCTGAAAAAAGGCACATTTTGTCAAAGATTCTGTCTTGCACACATCAGGACAATTTGCAAGAAATAGCACAGCAAAGGCAAATACCATGTAGACTGAAGATCCCAGCGGGTCATGCGGCATCCATGGAGAGAAAGCAAGGCAAAATGAAACGCTTTCGCAAGAAGGGTTTTGTCTCACTCAAATTCTGTATTCTGAACTGACTGATCCTGATTTCCTCTTTTGCTTCAGACCTGTTGAAATCCTAAAAAGTAATTCTGTACTTTTTTGAACAGAGCACTCAGTTTATAATCATTAAATTCAAATAACTGCATCAAAATATTTTTCCTGATCTCCTTTCTGTACCTGGTATATGACTGGAGAATGTGTCATTTTGCCTTTTAGTTTGTCAGCGCTGATGGTAAATCTACATTTACTGTGTTTCTTTGTTTATGATTTTTTGAACATCAGAATACTCTCCCTCCACTGTCGAGATCCTGTTCTAGCCTTCATACAATTATAGAATCGAGG
The DNA here is from genome assembly GCF_020745735.1 of Hemiscyllium ocellatum. Taxonomy (NCBI): domain Eukaryota; kingdom Metazoa; phylum Chordata; class Chondrichthyes; order Orectolobiformes; family Hemiscylliidae; genus Hemiscyllium; species Hemiscyllium ocellatum. The sequence continues at coordinate 72,887 of NW_026868014.1, read as the reverse complement.
AATTCTTTCCGTGTGGAAGGAGGCCAATCAAGTACACATCGACACTTTGAAGACCATTCCACCCAGACCCACACATCCCCTACCCTATCCCTGTAACCCTGCATTTTCCATTTGCTAGCCTGCACATCTCTTGGGCATAATGAGTAATTTAGCACAGCCAACCACCTAACCTGCACATCTTCTCTCAGTTTTGCAAACGAAATATCAGGTTTGATGCTTACACTTTGACCCAGATTTAATACAGTTGGAAACATGACTCCAGGCACATTTAATCACTCAAGTAGCCGATTTCAATATCCCCAATGGCAGCTAAAATTTCTCCCAATGAATATCAGGACAGAAGTAGTGAACTGGAATTCTCAGCCACCATCAGACGATATCAACTAGACTGAGGAACCAATTGACCCCTAAATTCCTGAATCTATCCTGATTATATGGCAGCTCAAGGATTAAATCAGCTTGGCTTTCCCACAATGTGTCCAATCAAGGGACCGAGCTTCAGATGATGTCCTCATGTTAAACTGCCACCTCTCCCGTGACCCACACCTGCCTTTAGTTGCATTTAGTCTGGGCTTCCATAATAAGCCAAGGTCTCCAGTGATAGCCTTGTCTCCAACAAGCATTGCTCTGCTCGCTCCCAACTGCGGACCTCCCCAGGAGCCAAAAGGAACTTCCCAGCAGTTCTGTCACTGATGGATGAGATAGTTGTTGACCCACCTTAGAGTGAACTGAAGCCAAACCTTTCTGACTCAATGGAAGGAGTTCTATAAACTTAGCCAAGGCTGAAACTTCTTTTAAAAACATCATAAAATCTGTCAATAATTAGCACTGCCTTTGAGTGAGGTCAGAGTTTTGAGGTTTAAATGTCTTCTTTTGGAATGCAATGAGGCGTTACCATGGAGAATGTTGCTGCTGGACAAGAACAGCCAACTCTGCCCAAAAAGTCACCGCAATAATTAATCCATCACCATCCAGTCGAATGCTTTCTAGCATTACTTTCCCTTTATTATTCCTCTTTTTCAGGTTATTAACATCTTTTAAAATAGTACACACATGGGAACACTGCCAGCTGTAAGATTTTCCCCAAACCTGACTTAGAAATATATCCCTGTTCCTTCACTGTCACTGGGTTAAAATCAGGGGATTCTCTCCCTCAGGGCATTCTGGGTCTACCTACAGCACATGGCTGCAGCGGGTTCAGGAAGGCAGCAGTTCACCACGCTGCAATGTTGTTTATGATATAAACGACCCTTCAAGTTTTATCGTTCTCAGAGGCGTTACAACCGAGAAAACCCCTTCCATCTCTCAGCAGAGATTTCAATTATTCCCATTTCCCTGCTTCTCTTAATGAGTGACTGTGTTTCTGGTGTATTCAACAAGATCTGACACTTGCCTGCCTAATGCTCTTACACCCACTGATACCTGTTGAGTTCCCTTGGATAAATTACTGTTCTCTGCAGTTTGATAGCCGTTTGTTCGGTCTTTGAGTGTAATTCATTTTGTGCCTGATCCCAGTGTCAATCTGAAGGACACTCCACCTTTCAGTCTGACAAACCAGGGTCACCCGTGTCATGGCTCTACTTTTAGCCTAGCCTACAGTCTCTCAAAGAGATGAATTCAAGCCTCACCAGTTTGATCATTTGAAGTGTACCTAATTTATTTTGATTTCTCCTGGGATGGGCGGGCACAAAAATGGCTGCTATTTGTTGCCCTTCCTTAATTGTCCGAGAGGACGGTGGTGAGCCATGTAATATCTGGGAAGGAAGGTGCTGGGATCTGAACAAAAAAAAACAATGAAACTCAATGTCATGTTCATGAATGTGGTTTGGACAAGGGAACCCAGTCATCACCCGGTCTGTGACTCCAGTCCCACACAGTGACGTGATTCATTCTTAACGGCCCCCATGATCTGGCTCAGAACTCAGTCCGAGCAACTAGAGATGGGCAATACATTTTAGGTTTGATTTAAAATAGGTTGTAAGATTTTTTTTTTAAAAGTACTTAAAATAGTTAAATAAATGTTAACCTGAGTGCACAAGGCATAATTTCAAAATTTGCTGATGGTATGAAACTTGGATGTATTACAGCTGCTGAAGAAATTAGCTTCGAACTTCGAAAAACATGTAGGTAAGTTAATGGAATGAGCAGATGGCTGTAGAAACAATTTGCAAGGAAAACTTGGAGAGACAAACAAACTAAAGAGTACAAATATGGGTGGGTGTAGGGGCAGTAGGACCTGGATGTTTATGTGCATCAGTTACTGAAGGTGGCAGGATAGGCAGCTATTCTCATAACAGAACAGCTGATTAAAAGCAGATGCCATATCAACATGAACATAGAATACAGTGTGGATGTGAAAAGAATGCTTCCTTTACAGGGAGAATATAAAACTAAAATAAGTTCCCTCATTTAAGACCAAGATAAGCAGGTTTTTCTTCTTCTTGCATAAGGTCATAGATCTTTGGAACTCTCCTTCAAACATAGAAATGAAACCTCTGAATGCTTGTAGTGAAGAAGTAGATAGCCATTGCTTTCAAGAATCTATCAGAGTAAGGCAAGAATGTGGAATAATCAGGTCAGCCATGGGGAGCAGGCTCAAGAGGATGAATCTCCTTCATCTGCCCCTAACTCATTTGATCGTGTGCCCAGTTCCACCGTTGAAAGAACAGCGCCTTGAAAGCTTGTGGTTTTCAATAAAGCAGCTGAAGTAGCTGCTGGTTTGTGTGGGCGCGAATGGAAGGGGACTTTACCCATAATCCTCAGCAGCCGTGCAAGCTCTCTCTCGCCACTAGAGGGCAGCTGCTTCACTGTCCCTGATCAGTAAAACGTAAAGTGGGACTCTGCTTGGAGCTGACAGGCTCAATCTGCAGAGACCCATAGAGAGAGTGTACAGCTTCAGAAGCACCACAATGAAAATGTCCCATGTGATAAGAAAAGTAATTTGATGTGACTTTTGTTTGTCTTCACAGTGTGCTGTTTTGTTCATTCTGTGAAACACGTAGATGATGTCAGTACTGAGTGACACAAAGTATATTTCCTCCTCTAACCCCTTTCCAAACACACCCTCTCCATCTTGCTTTACTCCTTATTGACTCTTCTACAATTATCCCTGTTCCCTCACTCCGTCCCTGTCCCAGAGGGATTGATGGCCGGAGTTCATGACCCCGCACTGTGTGAAGGTTGGTGTGAAGTGAGGCAGTGTGTTGGAGCTTGGGCTCCTGCCTCAGGCCCAGGTGTAGGGGCCTGTTCAACAATCTGCACATTGTCCTTTTTCTCTTTCTGATCGTACTTGAATTTTCAAGTTGCAGTAACTTGCTGGCAACAAGGTGTCTGGTCTAAAATATTCCTAGCATTGGACAGATCTCTGCTGTTTTTTTTCTCTCAGGAACCTGCTCTGTATTCAATGCCTGTTATCATTAGTTTGTTGGAGTTCATATCTCTGCTGCTTCCTTGCATAGAACTGAAAAAAAAGTCATCAATGCCTCTTGAGATTTAAATACTCCATCTTCATGAAAGTGGTTGGCAGATTTTTTAATATCATTTAACATTCCAATGATGTGAATGCGTCAGTTTTGCGTCTGGCTGGGAGCATTTAATATCATGGTCTTAGTTTTTAATGGATCCCGACTCGTGGTAATACAGTTTGCAATGGTTCTCTCCCCTTTCATGTATTAAGAAGCTTGTAATGATGACGACAGTGCAACTTCAACACTGTGTGACGGAATGGGTAGCTGTTTGAATTCTCATCTCATTATCATCCAACTTTCAAAGAAAATGTTGTAGTCTCTGAAATTAGTCAGGTTTTATGCATATTGTGTTTGTATTTTACTTTTGGAATGACAATTTGTTGTAACAATATTCTGTTCGGTTTTGTAGCTCAGCAGTTGTGTTTGTTCCCGAGATACTGAGAGTTTACACAACACTCCATTTGCCTGTGACCCAATTGTTGGTTGAAGCTTCTGGTTGTTCCGTGAGTCCAAGCCATTGTCTTGCTCTCTGCAGTTATACCATCAACTTGGTTTCTCAGTGTGAGCCAGGAGATCACTGCGTGGTGACTTCCTGTTCCACTGTCGGGGTAAAGGCAAGTGGGAACTGTTGAGGTTAATCCCATCATGAACATCAGAACATTGTATTCAGCTGGAACTACCTCCACTGACTCATTTCTTTGGCCACCATTGCAGTAAAAGCAAATCTCTCCCTTTGCCAGCACAAAGAGAAAGTGCCTGTCAGATTCCCTCGTGTGTGATGGTTTAGCCCAATAGGAGCAACCCTAGTAAATCATGCTGTATCAGCCTGGACAGAATCCTGGGCAAACTCCAAATGAAACCATGACCTTTAGTAGATCTGCTGCTACACAAAATATTGAATTGGAATCCTTGTTCCCGAATCACCTCGGCAAACCTAAATACAATTGAGAAAATAAAAACCAAACCCATTTCCCAAGGGCATATGTCACAACAAGAAAGTGGGGAGCAGACAGTTACTGTTCGCCTGTCTCTGCGGAGCGTCGCTTTTCCTGTCTCCGCTCTCCTTGCAGGATATCATTTTTACCACCCTTTCTGTCTGAGAATATTACTGTTCCTGTCCCCACTCTCTTGAGGACAGGTTGGGGATGTCACAACCAACCAGTTTGTTAGTTCCATTTACTCTCATGAAATGTGTAATCCCTGCTTCACTATGTGTGTGAGCCATGTGTGAAAACCCAGCACAGCCAACCCTTCACTTCAATCAGATTACAGGGTCCGAGGTTGGTCTGTACTATCTGGACCCAGACAAAAACACTGACTGACTGGATCACGACCAAGATAACCCAGATCAAGTCCCAGTGAGACTGCTGTTGACTTTCACCCTCAAATCCCACTCAGGAGGTGGTCATTAATCCCAGTGTTGTCATAGATAAAGTTCTCCCAGAGGTTCATGATTCATTCTAGATTTTACACAAGTGTGTGATGTTGTCAGGCGACAGCTGGGAGACATGGAGATAAAATATAAAAGGAGACAGAATTATATTTATGCTATACGTTTCTTGAACTTGGGATGTTTGGAAATGTTTCACAGTCAATGGAATACTTCCAAAAACCAGACATTGTTGTGATGTGGGAACTGTGACTGCCTGGGCAAGGCAGATCTTTTCACAGCACCACCCAGAGACTGGAGGCTGCTACTGCAGGCAGGCTCCAACCAGCTCTGCTGTGAGGGAAGGACACTGGAGCACACAAGGACATGGGAAATAGGAGCAGGAGGAAGCCTCCAATAGCTGTCCATCCTTTCTTAAATACAGGGACCAAAATTGCAAACAATACTCCAAATGCAGACTCACTAACACCCTCGATAGTTTTAATAGGATTTCTCTGTTTTTAAATTTCAACCCCCAGACAATAAAGGTGAAAATTCCATTTGCCTTCTCGATTCCTTGCTGCTCCTGCACTAACTGTCTGTGTTTCATGCACAATACTACCCTGATCACTCTGTACTGCACTTTGTTGGAATCTCTCACTATTTAAATAATAGTCTGCCTTTAGGTTATTCTGACCCAAGTGTATGGTCTCACACTTTCTGACATTAAATTCCGTCCACTGTGTATTAGTGGTTCATTTCCAGTTTGGTCTTCTCTTTGTGATTGACTGTCTCAATGCATCTGTCTGTAGTGTGTCCCATTCCCATTTGTTGATGGCCCTGATACTTGATTGTCTAAACCTTTTCTGGTTCCATTCAGTGACAGGCAGGAGGTTGGAAGAACACAGCAAGGCAGGCAGCATCAGGTGATGTTTTGGGTGTAACCCTTCTTCAGGAATGAGGTTAGGTGTAGAGGAAGCAGATAAAGGGGGTAGTGGGGACAGGATGATGAAGTGGGGATAGGTGATGACAGGTAGATGGAGCCTTTCCTGAAGAAGGGCTTATGTCCGAAACGTCAAATCTCCTGTTCCCTGGATGCTGCCTGACCTGCTGCGCTTTTTCAGCAACACATTTTCAGCTCTGATCTCCAGCATCTGCAGATCTCACTTTCTCCTGGTCAATGGGAGGAATGAATCTGGTAGGTGGCAGGCAGGAGTGGAAGGGAGGGAGAGGGGCTGGGAAAGGAGTCAGGGGAAGGGAAGAGTGGTTATTTGAAATTGGAGAACTTAATGTTGAGTCATCTGGGCTGTAGGCTGCCCAGATGGAAGATGAGGTATTGTTCCTCCAATTTGTGGTTTGGTTCATTGTGGCAATGGAGGAGGCTGATGATGGTCATGTCGGAAAGGGAATGGGAAGGGGAATTGAAATGGGCGGGGACTGAGAGGTCTGGTCGGCCCCTGCTAGCCTGGCTGAGATGCTCGGTGAAACATTCCCTAAGATTATATTTTGTCTTCCCAATATAGAGAAGACCACATCGTGGGCACCTGATGCAGTGAAATAGTTTGGAGGAAAGGCAATGTCTCACCTGGAAGGACTGTTTGGGGCCCTGGATGGAGGGGAAGGATTGGTGTAACAGCAGGCTTTGCATCTTTTTGCGTTGCAGGGGAAGGTTCCTGGGGGTTCAGGAGGGTAGGTGGGCAAGTGGCACAAACCACGAAATTGTCAAAGGGAACAGTCCTTGTGGAAGGCAGCCAGGGGTGGGGAGAGGAAGATGTTCTTGGTGGTCAGTCTAGTTGGAGTTGGTGGAAGCGTTTAAGGATGATGCGTTAATTGGTACAGGGATTGGTAATAGTTGAGGACAATGGGGACTCTGAGTTTATTGTGTTTGGAGGGGGTGGGTTCAGAGCAATGGTACGGGAAATGGAGGTAGTGCAGTGGATGACAGAAGGATGACAGAAGGAGGAAAAGCATGTTGTTCATAAGAGGTGGACATCTGTGATCAGCGAAATGTCTCCTCATCCGAGCAGATGGAGTGGAGGCAGAGGAATTGGGAGAATGGGATGGAGTTCTTGCAGGAGACTGGTTGGGAGAAGGTGTAGCCCAGGTAGGATTGGGAGTCAGTGGGTGTGTATTAACTGCCTGTTTGAAGATTATCGCCAGAATTGGAAATGGAGAGGTGAAGAAAAGGCAGGGAGGTGTCTGAGATGGATGAAGTGAAGTAGAGGACAGGGTGGAAGTTGTGGGGAAAGTCAATGAACTGCTCCAGTTCAGCCTGGATGCAGGATGCTGCACCGATATAGTCACTGATGTAATGGCACAGTGCCTGTATAGTCACTGAAGAGGGACTGGTCGACATTGCTCAACCGGGTGCCCATGGCCACCCCCTGGACCAGTTTGACAAGGCGGAGGAGGGTATTGGTGGACCGGGATTGGATGGGTCTGTGGCAGTGGGAAAGGTGTTGGGCCTGGAGGCCATCCTTGTGGGGTATGGACATATGTAAGGACTGCACATCCATCATGGAGATAAAGCACTTAGGGCTGAGGAACTGGAGGTTACTGAAGAGATGGAAGGCATGGTTGGTGTAGCCGATGTAGGTGGGCAGTGCCTGAACCAAGGAGGAGAGTTGAGGTAGGATGAGAGGAGTTCGGTGGGGCAGGGGCATGCTGAGACGATGGGTCAACCAGGTAGTTGGGCTTGTGGATTTTGGGGAGCAGGGAGAACTGGGCAATGCAGGGCTGAGGGACTATGAGAGACAGTGGAGGGGAGATCACTGGAGGCAATGAGGTCACTGACAGTGTGAGTGATTTTGGCCTGATGGGTCACAGCGGGGTTATGGGCAAGGGGGAGGTAGAACGTGGTGTCTAAGAGTTGGGGTTCAGCCTCTGTGACTTTTAGGTCTGTTCTCCAGACTAACACCACGCCACATTTGTCAGCGGGTTTGTTGGTGAAACAGGGGTTGGCACAGAGAGAGTGGAGTGCTCGATCAGAGGGGGTGTGGTTGGAATGGGTGAGGGGAGAAATGGAGGCGGGTGATGGCACATCAACAGTCAGCAATGAAGAGGTCTCGAGTGTGTACACGGCTGGTGGTGGGGGGTGTGGGGGGGAGGGTGACCAAATGTAGGAGTAAGGTTGGAGATGGGAGGAGGGTTCCTCAGAGGGAGTTTGGGAGTTTTTGTTAAAGAAGAAGATACGAAGGTAGAGGCGGCGGAAGAAGAGCTCCACGTGGTGGTGGGTGTGGATTTCATTGAGGTGGGGTCGGGCGGGAATGACTGTGAGCCCTTTCCTGAGGATGGATCTTTTGGCCTCAGACAGTTTGAGGTCAGGGCGGTATAGTAAATATGGGGCAAAGCTCAGGGTTGAGGTTTTCGGGGGGGGGGCCCAAGTTGGCTGAAGGAGGGGAGGGGGGAAGGGTGATGGCATGCAGTGGGTGAGGGTTGGTTGTGGTGTAGCACGGGGGAATGGGTGTTGGAGAGAAAGGAGATTGGGGCGGAGGTGGGCTGTGGAGTGAGGTGGGGGAGTGGGAAGGTGGGGATGAGGTGAAGAGGGAGAAGTGGAGGGATAGGGTGCATTGAGGGGGTGGATGGGTGAGGAGGGAGAGCGAGTGTGCTGGCTGGCTGCAGGTAGGCAGTTGGACTCAGGGTGACTGTGGGAAATGCAGTCTGAGTCTTGGTTGCAGAGTGGGAGGGGCCTGAATTGTAGGCAGAGGTTGGAGCGAAGTCAAGGCCAGTCTGAGTGTTTTGACTCAGGTTCAATTCCAGCCTCAGGCAAATGTCTGTGTGGAGTGTGTACATTCTCCAAATGTCTGCGTAGGTTTCCTCTGGGTGCTCTGGTTTCCTCCCACATTCTAAAGACATGCAGGTTAAGTGAATTGGCTGTGCTATGTTGCCCATAGTGATCAGGGATGTGTAGGTTAGGTTCATTAGTCAGGGCAAAAGTAGAGTAATGGGATAGGAGATTGGGTCTTGGGTGGGTTACTCTTCCAAGGATAAGTGTGGACTTGTTGGGCCAAACGGCCTTCCCACCACCCGCTGAGTGAAAACATTCTTCCCCAAATCTTATTTGTGGTGCCCATGATGAAATATTTCAAACCATTCATTTTGTCTCGTGTCGTTTAGCTCTTGGGCTCCTTGTTCAATAAATGGTTTATTCTTTTTGATAAAATATGAGTTCCCTGACAGGGACAGTTAACTTTGTCCAATCAAGGAGTCCTGGCGGACAGATAAAAAGAGGAGTGTCTTAATCCCTGCCCTCCCCTTCACTGTTTGATCACACAACATTGCCCTTTGATGTGAAGTGCACTGCTTGTCACTGGCCACGCGGGTGTTTTCCTATCTTCCTGGTGGTGGAAATTGAATAAAGATTCGGGCGCTTTGTGTCTCTCACTGTGTCTCACACCTACACACACACACACCATGGGTGCTGGGGAAAAAAATAAGCTCCCCTGCATTCGGCGGCAGTGTGGGGGTGAAATAAAACAGGCATGTTAGGGGTTCTGAACATTCTGAGAGCTGGCTCTGAGGGAGCTGGATCAGTGTCAAGGACTCTCCACATGTAAGTAAGAAAAAAAGAAGAAAAAAAAGAAAAAAGAGGAGTGTCAGAAGGACTGAAACTCTGGTACCTGACTCTGAATAACAACCTGCCAACCAACCCCCTCCTTCTGTCACCCTCAATCTCCCCATGCTTACTCTTGTTTCACCTTCGATCCAGCCTGTGCTGCCTTTGGGAGAGGTTGGCCTTCCCTCCATCACCCAGGAATGTGGTCATTATCCCAGAGCAGTCACACTTTTAACCTGAGGGTCATCACAGCTGTAGCAGGGGGAGAGAAGGTGGCACCTTCATGGTGGTCATACCTGTCATTAATCCACCACAACCTCTCTTGGGGCTGTATGAATTCAACCTCCCTCCCTCAGACAACTCCTCTCCCTGGAAGGTAATATTGCTGCACCTAGTTTTGGGTTAATTAACCACTGAAATATGACTATGGGGAGCCAGCATTGGCTGGGCAGGCAGCCACAACTCCTCTGGCCCTGGATTCAAAAAATCTCCTCGGAATTGATCAACACATTTGGGAGCACAGTGCCCACTGCCTCTGAAATCCCTCCCTTCCTGAGAATACACTCTCAGTATTCACCTTTTACAGCTGCTATCTGAATTTGCTATAAATTCTGTGCCCAATGATCCTGCCCTTCCAGCTACCTAATGAAGGGGCAGCACTCCGAATGCTTTTACTTCCAAATAAACCTGTTGACTATTATCTGGTGTTGTGTGTTTTTTAACTTTGGCCATCTGAATGAGCTGCCATCTCAGACTGAATCAGCTGAGCTGTTTTTCATTCATGATTTGAGAAGATTAAAGCCAAATCTTCAATCCCCAGCACAAAGCCCATTCTCAATCCATCGCTCGGAGACACAGACCTCAGAGACACCTACAGGCAGCACAGAGTAACACACTCACACTGAGAGAGACACCTACAGGCAGCACAGAGTAACACACTCACATTGAGAGAGACACCTACAGGCAGCACAGAGTAACACACTCACACTGAGAGAGACACCTTCAGGCAGCACTAAGTAACACACTCACACTCCATGCTGCGGATCGGTGTCTCACCGAATGTGGGTGTGTTACTGAGCGCTGTCTGTGGTGTGTCTCTGAGTAACACAGCCACACTCAGAGAGACATCTACAGGCAGTATTGAGTTAAACACTCACACTCAGAGAGGCACACAGCCAACAATGTCTGTGATTGGCCGAAGATTATTTCAGGGGCTATCCGACATGCAGCAGAGATTGCACAGTTCGATCCCATCAGCTGGGCATGTACCAACAGAGTGAAGAGGGAATGCATCAGATTGCACTTACTGAGTCCCAACAACTTTCAGTTTCTGTTCTTTTTGGAATCTACATAAATTCCTGATTAAAGGGATCATTTGAAAATGATTGATGATTGATGATTGTAATTGATTGACAGGCCAAGTAACCAATTGTGACAATGACCTGCTGAAATACAGCCAATCAACTGAAAGATGGGGGAGGAGAAAGTCAGTTATTTCCAAAGCACACGGAGACAGAGACTGAATTTTCACCTTTATTCCCTTTTCCACATTCACATTGACAGAAAAAGAAACAACTGCAATTAACAGCCAAGACAGAGGAAGCTGCTCAAATTCATAGCCACAATGGAGATTGAGGAAAACACTTGGAGAGATTTTCTCAATAACATGAGAATCCTGTCCCTTTAAACAGTGACAAAACCTTAAACTGGAACTGGCAGCTGAGCAGGAAGGAGATCTGGTTTACTGAAGCAGAGACTTCTGAGGTTCACATTGTTTTGTGCAGCTAACATAACAAGGCAATCCTGTCCCCATCAAACATTCCCAGGACAAGGACAGCATGGGGTTTGACACAGTGTAAAGCTCTCTTGACACTGTCGCGATGACCTGCTTTAATATCCAAACCTCAGAAGTTTCTCTGAGCAATCCTGAGAAGGAAGAGAGTTGAAATTCAGTGCTGACAATGACCTTTGTCCTGCCAGCTCAGCCCTGTTCTGTTTAAAGTTGTGTCTCCTCTGTGGACTGTCTCCAACACTCTACACACATTCTGATCTCCTGATGCTCTTGCTGAGGGGAGAGGGGAGGGTCACGTGGGTGAGGGCACAGGAGAAGCGAGCGTCGGACTCCCAGTCAGACCCAGAGAGGGTCAGCAGGCTGCTGACACTGTAGGTGCTGTCTGAAGCTCGCAGGTAGTTGCTGGTCTGAACCCCGTCCGAAATGACTGCACCGTCCTTCTTCCACTGCACCTCCAGCTCATCGGGATAGAAGTGATTGGCAAGGCACACCAGGGTGGCAGTGCCCTTGGCATTGACCTGCTCCGGGGAGGGGGGCAGCAAGGTCAGCTTGGGCTGAGAGTTCTCACGGCCTGAAAGACAAGAGAAACAATTTTAATTCCTGCCACTGGAAGGGAATTCAACCATAATCTGGCCATACAATCTTTTTGAACATTTGTCGTCAATACAGAATAAACCCAACAAATGACCAAGCATTGTTCACATTGCTTCTTGGGATGTGGGTGTCACTGGCAGGGCCAACATTTATTACCCATCCCTAATTGCCCCTGAGAAGGTGATGGTGAAGTAGCATAGAGAGAAGGGACAGTTTCTGGGCAGCTGGAAGGGCTGTCAATGGGGGAGCATTTTCGTGACAGTGATCAGAACTCAGTGAGATTGAGAGTAGGGATGGAAATGGAGAACCATGGAGCAAGTGTAAAAGTTTTCATTTTACTAAACTGTGTGGTGCTTTGGTAAAAGTGGATCGGAACCAATGGCATGATGGGAAATCAGTGTCAGGGCAGTAGGAGCCCTCGAAGGATGAGACAGACTGTTCAGAATCTGGTCCCACAATTAGTAAGGGTGTGGCTTCCAGATCTAGACCAAATGAACAAGAGGATTGGGGTTCACATACTGACATGGATTGGGAACTGGTTGGCAGACAGGACAGAAAGAATGAGTCTTTTTCTGAATGACAGGTAGTTACACAGTGGTCAGTCCTTGGTACTCAGTTATTCTTAAAGTATAATAATAGAATCATCGAGTCAGAGAGACCCAAAAGGCCCATCAGCCCATTGTGTCCATACTGGTCAAAAAACAACAACCCAATAATTCTCATCCATTTTACCAGCATGAGGGAATTAGATGCGGTATGTGTTCAATAAGGAATTAGATGTAGTTCTTCGGATGAAAGGGATCAAAGAATGTGGGGAGAAAGCAGGAACAGGGGACTGTGTTGGATAATCAGCCATGATCATAATGAATGGTGGAGCAGGCTCGGGGGCCAAATGGCCTACGGTTGCTCGTAGTTTGGATGTTTCTATCTGTATCTCAGATAATGAAGGAATTTGAAACTGCAAGTCATGTGGAGATGGAAGATTTGGCCATGGTGTTTAATGCAGGTCAGTGAGGTGGTAAGAAGACACATGGGATAAACTGTTCTTCATTTTCCCTTGATGGAATGAGGGCAATTGCTGGATCGGCAGCATTTATTGTCCATCGCTAATCACCCAAAGGGCAGTTTAGAGTCAACCACATTGCTGTGGGTCTGGGGTCACATGGTAAGGATGGCAGTTTCTTTCCCGAAAGGACATTAGGGAATCAGATGGCGTTTTCCTGACAATCAAAGATGGTTTCATGGTCGTCATTAGACTTAATTCCAGATTTTTTTTGATTGAATTTGAATGCCACCATCTGCTGGATTCTAACCCTGGTCCCCAGAACATTATCTGGATCTCTGGATTAACAGCTCAGCAATAACACCATTAGACCATCACCTCCCTTATCTCATTTTTGGTTGACTGTGAAAGCAAGGAGTTTGTTTATTCTGGAACTGTATAAAACCCCAGTTAGAGCACAGTGAGAGAACAGTGTACGGTTCTGGTCACCACATTATAGGAAGGATGTGATCCCACAGGAGACCAGGACAGAGGAAGAGTTTGTCTGGAATGGGAACTTTGAGTTTTGAGGAATGTTTGGATTGGCTGGGAGTGTTTTTGTTGGAACACAGGAGGCTGAGGGGAGATTTGATGGTGGTGTGTAAAATGATGAGGGGCCTGGACAGAGTGGGTAGGAAGGACTGATTTCCACCAGCACAGAGGGCAATAACCATGGGGAGAGATTGAAATCAGTTGGGGGCAGGATTATAGGGGAGTTGAGGGTATTTGTTTTCACCCAGAGCTTGGTGGGATGTGGGACTCACAGCCTGAAAGGGTGGGAGAGGCAGAAACCCTCATCACTTTGAAAAAAACACTTGGGTATTCACTTCAAACAGTGAAACCTCCAGAGCTATGGAGCAAGAGCTGGAAAGTGGGACGGATCTTGATACTTCTTTAACAAACCTCCGATCACCCACAGATCAGGAGAAATTTATCCGAGAACTTTGGAGCAGACTCGGATCCACACACTTCGGGAATGAGTCACATTGGGGTGTCTGTGTAGAAGGTTCTAGATTACATTTCAAACCTTGCTGCACACTGCTGGGCTGAGGTCAAGGGTGAGGCTGCAAAGAGTCTCAGTGTCCTTTGGGTCACTGCTCCTAATGACCCCATGCCCCCGGAAGGTGAGAGTGCACAGACAATGGGTGAGTGTTCGGATCAGGAGACTTCAAACTTAAAGAAAGACTTGCATTTGTGAAGCACCTGTCCCCAAATCAAGATGTCCCAATGGATCTTTCCTGCAGACTGTGCACAGCGAGATCCCAAACACAATATGATAAAAAGAAGAGAAACAGATTTTCATTGATTTTGACTGGGGGATAAATATTGATTAGGGACACCAGGGGGAACTGCCTGCTCTTCATCCAAAAGTCCATGGAATGGCATCTTTCACAACTGGAAGACTCTCAGTTCATCCAAAAAAAAAGAATACTTCACTGGAAGTGAGGTTGCAGGTAGGTGGGGGGGGCGGGGGGGGGGGGGGTGACAATGTCATTTGGTTTGCTTTCTTTTATTGGTCAGTGCATTGAGTATTGGAGTTGGGAGCTCTTGTGGCTGACAGACATTGGTTAGGGCACTTTTGGAATACTGTGTGTAATTCTGGTCTCCCTGCTGGAGGAAAAATGTTGTGAACCTTAAAATGGTTCAGAAAAGATTTACAAGGATGTTGCCAAGGTTGGAGGGTTTGAGCTATCGGGAGAGGCTGAATAGGCTGAGGCTGTTTTCCCTGGATCATTGCAGGTTGATGGGTGACCGGATGGAGGTTTATAAAATCATGAGCAGCATAGATAGGGTGAATAGAGAAGATCTTTTCTCCAGAGTGGGGGAGTCCAGAACTGGAGGGCATAGGTTGAAGGTGACAGGGGAAAGATTTAAAAGGGACCTAAAGAACAACGTTTTCATTCAGATGGTGTTAAATGTATGAAATGGGCTGCCAGAAGAAGTGGTGAAGGCTGGTATGATTAAAACATTTAAAAGGCATGGATATGTAAATCAGAAAAGTTTAGAGCATATGGGCATCAATCCAGCCCTTAACATTTCAGGCTCTTCCAAAGACATTTACAGACAGTTTTGTTTGACAAGGAGTCACTGTTGCAATGTCAGGAAGGTGGCAGCCAGTTTCTACACAGCAGGATCCAAGTAGAAGCAAGAGATCAAAGAGCAATAATGAGAAATATTGGCCTGATTAGATTCCCTCCAGTGTGGAAACAGGCAGTTCAGCCTGACAAGTCCACACCAACTCTCCAAACAGCAGCCCACCCAGAAACATTCCATACATTTACTCCTGACTATTTCATCTAACACTGTAGGCAATTTAGAATGGCCAATTCACCTGGCCTGCACATCTTTGGACAGTGGGAGTAAACCAGAGCACCTGGGGGAAACCCACACAGACACAGGGACAATGTGCAAACACCACACAGACAGTTTCCCAAGGCAGGAATTGAACCCGTATCCTTGGCGCTGTGAGGTAGCGGTGCTAACCACTGAGCCACCATGCCTGAGGTCAATCGACACATAAAGTAATTTGTTTCAGTTGGATGGAAAATGAGAAAACAGAAGGTGAAGGAGAAGGTCGATTGTTGGTTAGTGGTGGGATTGATTGTTACCAGAAAATAAAAGATGGGGACGGATTTTTTGAATATCAAAGGAACTAAAGAAGTGCAGGGAAAATCAATAATAAAATAAATTTAAAGAGTTTGTAACTAAATGCACAAAGCATTCCGAATAAGGTAGACAAAGTGACGCAATAAATCAAGGTAAATTGAGTGTCCAAGGAATTAAACTAGTTAAAGTGGAGGAGGGCTCAGGAGAGGTTATTCAAGTTTCTAGAAGACAACCTAGGACAGAGAGTACAGAAAGGAACAAGAGTCGAACTTCAAGCACAGTAGATAAGAGGACAATGATGAGAAGGAGGGCAGTCAATGCAGGACTGAGGGTGTTGTACTTAAATGCACACAGTATACACAATGAGCTTGTAGTGCAGATTGAAACTGGTAGGTACGATGTTGTGGGTATCACAGAGACATGGCTGTAAGGGGGTCTGGGCTGGGAACTAAATATCCAAGGATCCATGTCCTATCAAAAGGACAGGCAGATGGGCAGAGGGGCAAGAGTTGCCTTGTTAGTGTGAAATAAAATTCAATCAATAGCAAGAAGTCAGAAGGTGTAGAATCTGTGTGGGTAGAGCTGAGGAACCACAATAAAGAATCTGATGCAAGTTATGTCCAGGTCTCCAAGCAGTAATCAGGGTGTGGGGAAGGAAATCAATCAGGAGACAGAAAATTAGATTAGATTACTTACAGTGTGGAAGCAGGCTGTTCAGCCCAACAAGTCCACACCGACCCACTGAAGCGCAACCCACCCATACCCCTACATTTACCCCTTACCTAACACTACGGGCAATTTAGCATGTCCAATTCACCTGACCTGCACATCTTTGGACTGAGGGAGGAAACCCACGCAGACATGGGGAGAACGAGCAAACTCCACGCAGTCAGTCGCCTGAGATAGGAATTGAACCTGGGTCTCAGGCGCTGTGAGGCAGCAGTGCTAACCACTGTGCCACCATGCCGCCCAGAAAAGGGATAAACTAAATGTCAGGGTAGACCTCAATGGATAGGTGGACTGGGTAGTGCATCGAAAGAAAAGGATTTCATGGAATGTCTACGAGATGGTTTTTGGAGCAGCTTGTGGTTGAGCCATGATGGAACAGGCAGGTGTGGATTCAGTGATGTGGAATGAGGCAAACATGATTAGTGAGTTTAAGGTGAAAGTATCACTCTGGATAAGTGACCATAATTCCCCCTGTAGTTTGAGAGAGAGAAGCTACAATCAGATGGAACTGTATTTCAGTTGAGTAAAGGTAACTGCAAAGACATGAGGAAGGAGCTGGCCAGAGTTGGTTGTAAGGGGAGCCGAGCAGGTAAGATGGTGGGGCAGCAAACAGCAGAGTTTCTGGGGGTAATTCAGGAAGTAGAGTAGGAATTCATCCCAAAAAAGAAAAAAACATTCTCAGGGGAGGACAAGGCAACCATGGCTGATGAGGGAGGTCAAGGACAGCATAAAAGCAAAAGAAAAAGCATCCAATGTGGTGGAGAATAGTGGGAAGCCAGAGGATTAGGAAGTCTTTAAAGAGCTATAGAGGATAACTAAAAAAGCATTAAGGGTGGAGAAGATGAAATCTGGGAGTTATCTAGCCAGTAATATAAAAGAAGATTGCAAGAGTTTTAGCAAATATATAAAAAGGAAGAGGGAGGCAAAACTAGACATTGGATCACTGGAAAATGAGTTTGGAGAAAGAATAGTAGGAAATGAAGGAATAGCCGAGGAATTGAATCGATACTTTGCATCAGTCTGCACCATGGAAAACACCAGCAGTGTACCAGTACTTCCAGACTGTCAGGGGGCAGTTCAGGCGTGTAGTGGCCATCAGTAAGGAGGAGGTACTGGGGAAGCTGGAAGGTCTGAATTTGGATAACTCCCCCAGACTGGATGAACTACACCAGTGTGTTCTGAAGGAGATCACTGAAGAGATTGTGGAGGCATTGGTGATGATCTTTCAGGAATCAATGGAGTCAGGGTGTGGAGGTGGAGATTTGATGGGGGATATATACCCCTTGCCTAAGGCTAAGGCCAATTCACCTGACCCGCACATCTTTGGACTGTGGGAGGAAACCGGAGCACCTGGAGGAAACCCACACAGACACGGGGAGAACATGCAAACTCCACACAGTCAGTCGCCTGAGGCAGGAATTGAACCCAGGTCCCTGGCGCTGTGAGGCAGCAGTGCTAACCAATGTGCCACAGTGTCACCCGGTGGACTTGGAAGTGCAATGGTAAAATAGGGCTGAGTCAACACGGTTTCATCAAGGGGAGGTCATGCCTGGCAAATGTGTTAGAATTCTTTGAGGAGGCAATGAGCCAGTCAGGCAAAGGAGAGTCCGAGGAAGTAATGTATTTTGATTTCCAGAAGGTATTTGACATAAGATAAGCGCCCACGGTGTTAGGGGCAATGTACTGGCATGGACTGAGAACGGACAGGTTGGCATAAAGCAGAGAGTGAGGAAAGATGGCAGCTGGTGACTGGTAGAGTTCTGCAGGTGTCAATGTTGGGACAATAACTATTCACGTTATACATTAACAATCTGGATGAAGGAAGTGAAGACATTGTTGCTAAGTTTGCAGACAACATGAGATAGGTGGAGGGACAGGAGGGGCGGCACGGTGGCACAGTGGTTAGCAGTGCTGCCTCACAGCGCCAGAGACCTGGGTTCAATTCCCAACTCAGGCGACTGACTGTGAGGAGTTTGCACGTTCTCCCCGTGTCTGCGTGGGTTTCCTCCGGGTGCTCCGGTTTCCTCCCACAGTCCAAAGATGTGCGGGTCAGGTGAATTGGCCACGTAAATTGCCCGTAGTGTTAGGTAAGGGGTAAATGTAGGGGTATGGGTGGGTTTCGCTTCGGTGGGTCGGTGTGGACTTGTTGGGCCGAAGGGCCTGTTTCCACACTGTAAGTAATCTAAAGTAATCTCTAATCTAAAGGTAGTGTTGAGGAAGTGGGAAGGCTGTAAAAGGTCCTAATAGGCTCTGAGAGTTGGCAAAGAAGTGGCAGATAGAACACAAGAAGAAATACAAAGACTGTTTGCTAAATGAGGAAAGCCTTTGGAAATCTAAAGCACAAACCTCATTCAGGTTAACAGGCAGGTCCAGTTTGTGCTTGAGAAGGCAAATGAAATGATAGCATTCATTTCAATAGGGCCAGAATACAAGAGCAGAGATGTACTGCTGAGGCTGTGTAAGGCTCTGGTCAAACTGTATTTGGAATATTGTGGGCATTTTTGGGACCCATATTTTAATAGAACAATGTACTGGCATTGGAGGGGTTTACAAGAATGATCCTGGCAATGAAGGGCTTGTCATATCAGGCGTGCTTGAGGACTCTGGGTCTGTACTCAATGGACTTTAGAAGGATGAAGAGGGATCTTATTGAAATTTACAGAATACTGACAGGCCTGGATAGAGTGGATGCAGAGAAGATGTTTCCAAAAACAGGAGAGACTCGGTAACCAAGGCACAGCCTCAGAATGAAGGGCCGACTCTTTAGAGTTGAGATAAGGGTGAATCTCTTCAGCCAGAGGGTGGTGAATCTGTTGAACTTATTGCTGCAGAGGGCAGTGGAGGCCAAGTCACTGAGTGTATTTAAGACAGGGATAGATAGGTTTGTGATTGTTAAGGGGATGGAAAATTCCTGTGGAGTAGGCAGGAGAATGGGGTTGAGAAGCATATCTGCCAAGATCAAATTGCAGAGCAGATTCAATGGGCTGAATGGCTGATTTCTGCTCCTATTTCTTAAAGTCTTCTGGAGAGTTTCCCAAAACCCTGGAACACTGAACCTACTGGACTGTGAGCCCTGCTGTAGCTGTTTATCAACAGATAACCAAAGAGTGGAGAGAGTGTGCATTTAGGTGGGAACTTCAGAATGCTTCCCAGCTCCTGGAATACCATGAGAGCAGGAAGTGTGGTCAGTGACAGCAGTTGGAGCTCCAGGTTCTGGAGCTTGAGCAGCAGCTGGTGTCAGTGGAGAGCATCTGTGAGGCTGAGAGCTCCGTGGAGAGCACGTTTCTAGATGTGGTCACTCTGCAGCTTCAGAGTATGCAGGGAGAGAGGGAATGGGGGAGCAGCAGACAGTCCAAAAGGACCAGGCAGCTAGTACAGGAATCCCTGAGTGCCTCCCACTCTCCAACTAGGATTCAGTTCAGAATCCTGATGAGAATGATGGTTCATCTGGGGAGTGCAGCCAGAGCCAAGTCCCTGGCACCACGGTGGGGGGGGGGGCTCAGCTATACAGGAGGGCAGAAGGAAAACTGGAAGAGCGATAGTGAGAGGATATTTGAGAGTGAGGGCATCGATAGGTGTTTCTGCAGCTGCAGATGGGAATCCAGGATGGTGTGTTGTCTCTCTGATGCCAAGGTCAAGGATGTCACTGAGCGGCTGCAGAGCACCCTGAGGGGAGAGGGGGAACAGCCAGCAGTCATAGTCCACATTGGTCCCAGTGATGGATGGAGAAAAAGGAACGTGGTCCTGCAGTCAGAAGGTTGGGAGCTCTGGAGGGAATTAGCAGCAGGAACTGAAAAGGAGGAATCTCCGGATGACTCCCAGTGCTACATGCAGGTGAGAATAGAATCAGGAGGTGAGCACAGGTGACTGTGGGGCTGGAAAGAGGATCCATGAGGGAGGTCTTTGGATTTTTGTGAGGTGGTTTACTCATGCAGTTAGAGAGGGTTTAAACTAACTTGGCAGGGCTGTGCGAACCAGGAGAGAATGTCAAAGAGGAACACAAAGGAACACAGAATCCTCAGTTCAGTCAATAAGTCACCTCCCAGTGGGAAGGATGTGGAAGAATACAAATGCATGAATTTACAGAGACCTGCAAATATGATAGAGTTGTTATAAATGGGCGGGGCGGTCTTTAGCTTCTGAATATAGACTGGGATAGTAGCAGTGTAATGGGCAGGAAGGGCCCAGAGTTGTGAGAGTGTGTTCAGGTGAATTTTCAGGTGGCATCGGTGGCTCAGTGGTGGCTCAGGTGGGGCAGCACGGTGGCTCAGTGGGTAGCACTGCAGCCTCTCAGAGCTAGGGTCACAGGTTCGATTCCAGCCTTGGGTAACTGTCTGTGTGGAGTTTGCACATTCTCCCTGTGTCTGCGTGGGTTTCCTCCGGGTGTTCTGGTTTACTCCCATGGTCCAAAGATGTTCAGGTCAGGTGAATTGGCCATGCTAAATTGCCCACAGTGTTAGATGCATTACTGAGAGGGAAATGGGTCTGGGTGGGTTACTCTTCGGAGGATCGGTGAGGACTTTTTGGGCAGAAGGGCCTGTTTCGACCCCGTAGAGGCTCTAATCTAATCATTGGCAGTGAAGAAGGCTGTCTAAGAATACAATGGAATCTTGATCAACTGGGCCAGTGGGCTGAGGAATGGCAGATGGAGTTTAATTCAGATACATGTGAGTGCTATATTTTGGTAAGACACAAGACATGGGTGAGATCCCAAACAAATATTTCAGGTCAGTATATATTGTGGAGAAAGCTAGGGAATTTGGAAAAATAGTGATGTCTTGAAAAGAGACCACACACAAATGAGGAGACGCTCAAGATCTGAAAACACATAAAAGTAGTAGATAAACCCTAGGACCTGATCAGGTGTATCCCAGAACATTGTGGCAAACTAGGGAAGAGATTGCTGGGCCCCTTACTGAGATATGTGTATCACTGACAACTATGGGTAAGGTGCTGGAGAACCAGAGAGGTTGGCTAATGTTATGCCATTATTTAAGAAAGAAAGACTGTAAGGAAAAGCCAGGGAATTATAGACCAGTGAGCCTGATGTCAGTGTTGGGTAAGATGTTGGAGTGGATTCTGTGGGATAGGATTTACATTCTTTGGATAATCAATGTGGTTTTATGCATAGGAAATCATGTCTCCTGAATTTGATTGAGGAGGTGACAAAGAAGATTTATGGAGATAGAACAATAGACATTGTCAATATGGACTTCAGTAAAGTTTTTGACAAGGTTCCACATGATAGACTGGTTAGTAAGGTTAGACCACATGGGATCCAGGGGGAGTGAGCCATTGGGATAAAAAAATTGGATTGAAGATAGGAGACAGGAGTGGTGGTAAAAGGTTGCTTTTCAGACTGGAGATCTGTGAATAGCTGTGTGCCACTAACATTGGTGCTGGATTCACTATTTTATAGAAATGATTTGGATGTGAATATAGGAGTTACAGTAAGTTTGTAGATGATATCTAAATTGGTACGATAGTGGATAGCGAAGAAATTCATCTCAGAGTACAGCGGGACCTTCATCAGATGGGGCAATGGGCAGAGGTGTAGCATATGGAGTTCAGTTTAGATAACTGTGAGATGTTGCATTTTGGAAAGGCAACCCAGGGCAGGAGTTAGACAGTTAATGGGAGGGCCCTGTGGAGTGTTGCTGAACAAAGAGACCTCGGATTGAAGATGCAAGTGCATTATTACTTGAAAGTGGGGTCACAAGTAGACAGGGTGATGAAGAAGGTGTTGGGTACACTTGCTTTTATTGGTCACTATTTTGAGTATAGGAGTTGGGACATCATGTTGCAGCTGTACAGGAGATTAGTGAGGCCACTTTGGCAATAATGTGAACAATCCTGATCACCTTGAAAATAGGAAGGATGCTGTTAAACTTATAAAGCTGCAGAAAAGATTTACAAGGACATGGCCAGGAATTGGAGGGTTTGAGCTATAGGGAAAGGCTGAAGAAACTGGGTCTATTTTTCCTACAGCATCTAAGGCTTCGGGGTGACCTTATAGATGTTTATACAATCATGAGGGGCATGGACAGGGTGTATATCCAAGGCCTTTTCTTTGGGAAAGGGAGTCCAAAACAAGATGGCATAGGTTTAAGGTGAGAGGCAAAATATTCAAAAGGGACCTGAGGGGTAACTTGTCACACAGAGGGTGGTATGTGTCTGGATCGAGCTGCCAGAGTAAGTATTGGAGGCAGATACTATTACAGCATTTAAAACGCATTGGGATGGGTACATGAATCGGAAGGGTTTTGAGGAATGTAAGCAAAATGCTGGCAAATGGGATGAGGTGATTTAGGATATCTGGTTAGTATGGACAAGTTGAACTGAAAGGTCTGTTTCCACGCTGTATGACTCCATGACGATGAGAAGCTGGAAAAGCTGAAACTTTTTATTCTGACACGTAAGAGTCTGAGGAGTGACCTTGTAAAGGTTTATAAAATCATGAGGGTCATAGAAAATGTGAATAATTCAGGAAGGAGCTGAAGTTTTGTAGAAATGGCAAAAAATATTCCTGAAGATCCTTCCAGGGATGAGGAACATCAGTTATACAGATTGATTGGAGAATTTGGGACTGTCTTCTTTGGCGAAGGCTGAGAGGAGATTTGTTTGAGGAATTAAAACCAGGAGGGGCCTGGACAGGGTAAATAGGGAGAAAATGTTCCCAATTGAGAAAGGATTGAGACCGAGAGAACACAGATTTAAAGTAATAAGTAAAAGTAACAAAAGTGAGAGGGGGAACAACATTTTCAGCCAGTGGGTGGTTAAGGTGTGGAATGCACTGCCTAAGAGTGTGGTGGAGGCAGCTTCAATTAAAACATTCCGAAGGGAATGAGACTGTTATTTGAAAAGGAACAATGTGCAGGGTGACAGGGAGAAGGCAGGAGAATGACACTCAGTGAATTGCTCAGTCGGAGAACCATGACAGACAGGATGGACGGAATGGCCTCCTTGTGCACTGTAACTATTCTGTGATTGTGTGATTGAGCAGAGTTAAAGCTGGGGGAGGTGGGAGCTCGGTGTCTCACTGTGCTGCTGCTGCTGCTGCTGCTGCTGCTGCTGAGGTCAGTGAGATCAGAGACTGGGACAGGGAGCCAGAGCTCACATCAAACTCTGCCCCGTGTCCGTCACACTGAGACTGGCAGGAGGCTACTCACTGATTTCACTCCATGCTGCAGGAATGGGACCACAGGCTGCAAATGGACAGAGCTCCTCCACACGGTGAGTAAAACTGACTGACTTATATCTTGCTTCTTAAAGGGGGCAATGGAACTGAAGTGGTACGGTTGGACAACTGTTAGACACAGTGCTCCTTAATCAACCATTTCGTTCACTGCAGCTCCCCACTAACACCTTCAACAAATCAGTAACTGTATTTTAGAAAGTGTGTTTCAGTATTGAAAGGGTTAATAACAGAGGATTGAGGTTTACTTACTCAGTCTGAGCTTGGTTCCTTTACCGAACGTGTCCCACAGTGAGAGTTCCCAGTGCAGAGGCTGTACAAAAACCTCTGCTCTCTGCTTCCCCCCCATCACTCTCAACCTCTCCCTGTCTCCCAGTCTCTCGTTCACTCTCAACTTCTTTCTGCCCCTCTCTGTCTCTCCCTCATTCATGTGTCTTTCTGTCTCCATCTCTCTCTGTGTCCAGCTGGGCTTGGGAGCTTTGTGAAATTTATTTTTCGATATTAAATCTTGCAGCTGTTCTTCACGCGTGGTCATGGAGTGTCAGAGGGAAACTTGAGGCCTTCAGTGAGCGGTGGACACCACAGGGACTGGAGTGTGTCATGGACAGTTACAATCCCAGCATGGGGTAATTTGTTCAGTTTCATTTGTATCTAATTGTGGATGTGTCAGTTCAGGCTGTGGGACTGTGTGTCCATTATTATACATTTTATATAACTGATTGATGTGTCAGTGCATGAGGTGGTGCTGTGTGTCTTGAGGTTTTTGTATGGCTCTGTATCACTGTGTTGAGCGGAGCTGCTATACCAGCTGTAATCCTGCTGACAGTAATAGTCAGCGACATCCTCACTCTGAACGTTGCTGATTGTCAGGGTGTAACTGGTCCCTGATCCACTGCCGGTGAATCGCTCGGAGACTCCTGTGAATCGAGATGTTGCAGCATAGATCAGGAGAGAGGGTTTCTGACCTTCTCGCTGCTGGTACCAACTGAGGTAGCTGCTAATGCTTTGACTGGCCGTACAGGTGATGGTTGCAGTCTGGCCCAGTTCCACTGACAGCACCGGGGGAGACTGGGTCATGATAATCTCCCCATTGATACCTGAGGGGTCAGAGAGAAACACAGTGAAGTCAGAACTGTCACAGAAAGAGCCGGTCAAATGAGAGATTGTTGGAGACACTGAGCATTCCTCTGGTTTCAGCATTTTCCCTTCAATCACAAGTCAGTGGAATTGGAGTGAAATGGAGAGCAGCGAAAGATTCAAGGTGGAAGGAGAGAGATTTGTACCTGCGACACAGAATGCCAGGGGCCAGATCAGCTGGATGTGTGTAATCATGGTGTGTGCTCCTGTCCCTGTGCCTGGTTCCTGATAAACTCTCCCTTCACTGGGCTCTGCTTTATAAAGCTGCAGCCTGTGAGAGTCTGACTGGGTGTTCCTCAGTATGTAAATGGCATCAGGCAGAGAGAGCCACGTCAGCCCCTCACACTTCCTCTCTCTCTCTCTCTCTCTCTCTCTCTCATCCTTTCTTTTCTTTCTCCCTTTTCCCTTTTTTCTCTTTCTCACCCTTCTCTTGTATACGTTCTTGTTATTCGTTGACTTTCTCTCTCTTTTTCTATTTCCGTCTCCAACTCTGTCCTCTCCCAATTATATAACTACTTATATCTTTCCTTTTTTCCATGTATGTTTGACATTCTGTTTATCTCCCTCCCTTCTGTTTTGGTTGGTCTCTCTCTCTCTCTCTTTCTGATCATTCATTCTTCTCCTTCACTTATATTACTACCTAATTCCTCACTCATTCTCTCCTTATACCCTCAATCTCTAATTGCCTCACTCTCTCTTTGTTTCCCTCCCTCCAGTCACTCTCTAGCAGGCATTATTCCAGGACATTGGAACAGTGAGTCCTGGGGCAGCAATTAAATGCCTCGCCCTCTCTCACTCAATCTCACAATGTACACTTGCTCTCTGTCTCTGTCTGTGTGTGTCTTCTGTGTCTCTCTCAATCAAAAGTTCAATGACATGAACAGCATTTAACAAGTCTCTACTGATCATCAATGATCTAGCAACATCAATCCCAGCTTGGCATTGAGGGAGAGGATCAGCCATGGTCATATTGAATGGCAGAACAGACTCACAGGGCCAATCCCTAACCCTTACCCTAACCCTAACCCTAAACCTAACCCTACTCCTGCTCTCTATTTCTATCTTTGTATGTCTGTGTAATCTCCAATCTCTGTCCCTGGATATTGATCCCTCTATTCATGGAAAAAGTTGCCTTCCTGTCCACTCTATCCCTGCCTCTCATAATCTTTTTGCCCTTCAGCAGGTTCCCTCTCAACCTTCACTGCTCCAAGAGAAACAATCCCAAACTTTCCAATCCTTCCTCATAGCTCACACCCTCCAGGCCAGGCAGCATCCTGGGAAATCTTTGCACCATCTCGAGTACAGTCATATCTTTCTCATAATATGGTGACCAGAACATCTCTGCACGTCTGTCTCTCTCTTTCACTGGATTGCCTCTACTCTTTGTCTCACACCTACTCTGTCTGTCTGTCTCTCTCTCTGTCCCCTCTCTCTCAGTCACACTGTCTCATACTCTATCTCGCTCTATCTCTATTCTTCAACTCCACCATCTCTACCTCTCTCTACCTCTCTCTCTCCCCCCGCTTTTACTCATCTTACACTGCCTGAGATTCTTTATCCTGCTCTCTCTCACTTTCACACCCTGCCCTTCTATGTCTCTCTCGTCAACATTCTCTCTCTCTCTCTCTCTCTCTCACACACACACACGCACACTCTCTGCCTTTCCAACAAGGTCCCAAGTGGTAAAAGTTAAATACAGGTTATATCTCCTCCAAATCTAATGGATGTTAACCCTTGACACCAGGAGTATGTCTACTCCTGGAATAAAGGCCCATTTCCCACATTGACCAGGGTTTGGCCTCTCTCAGGAAGACGGTCAGATTCTTGTCAAATGAAGGGCAATTCTGTGCTGTTGGCCCATTCTTCCTGGGGACTGGTTTGGACACAAACCTCATTCCATGAAAGCCCAGCAGAGGGAGGAGATCCTCAGGCCATCAGTATGACCTGGAGGGATAGGACAGGATCTGACCCATTGACCCATCCTATCCATTCACAACATGTTCCAATCCTTTCCCCTCACCTTTCCCTTCCATGGTCAAGCTCCAGTTTTATTGGTATGAGGATTGGACCATCACACAGTTACTACAGAAAGGAAATGAGCCCCACACTCACTACAGTATCCATGTCCCACTGGACTGTCCAGTGGAGACCAGTAAGCATGGAATTCATTCCCACAGAACTCTCCAGTAGAGACCATTAAACATAGGCATCTTTGCCGCTGGAGCCTCCAATGGAGACCAGTAAATATGGGTCTATTTCCCACTGAATACTCGAGCAGAGCCTAGTTAACATGGACCTTATTCCTACTGGGCCCTCCAATAGAAACCAGGAGAGAAAGGCCTCCATTTCTTTGAACTCTCCAGTGCAGACCAGTAAATATAGACGAGCTTCAAACTGGCTCCTCCAATACAGACCAGTAAAGATGTGACTCTTTGTGAATGGATCCTCCAATACAGACCAGTAAACAAGGATCTCATTGCAAGATTGAACTTCGGAATGAGGAGCAGGAATAGGTAATCAAACCCGTTTCCTATTTAACATGATCATGGCTGAACTTAACCTCCTCTCCACTTTCCAGACGGCTACCTATTGCCCTCTATCCTGCTTTTCATCAGAAAGATATCTGTTTCTTTCTTGAATCTGTTGATTGATTCTGCCTCCACTGTGCTTGAGGAAGGGGGTGGGGAGGGGGGGGGGAGTGGGGAGGGGGGGTGGAGATGATGGTGCGCACTGACATCCACAGATTCGCAACCTTCTGCGAGAAGTAGTTGGAATGGAACAGATTCCATACAGTATGAAACCAGGCCATTCAGCCCAATAAGTCCACACCAACCCTTCAAAGAGCATTCCACCCAGAGCCATTCTGGAACCTTTTCCCTGTAACCCTATATTTCCCATGACTAATGAATCTAACCTACACTTTCCTGGACACTATGGGTAAATTAGCATGGCCAATCCTCTGAACGTGTACATCATTAGACTGTGGGAGGAAATCAGAGCACACAGATGAAGCTCACACAGACAGGGGGAGAATGTGCAAACTCCATGCAGTTGCCTGAGGGTGGAGTCGAACCTGGGGCCCTGGCACTGTGAGGCAGCAGTGCTCACCACTGCACCACTCTGTCACCTGTAGTTTCTCCTCATCTCAGTTTTAAACATACCTCCTCTCACTCTATGTCTATGACCTCTTGTTCGAGACTGGCCCACAAGAGAGTACATCTGTTCAATGCTTGCCCTATCAATCTCCTTTAGCATCTTATATACTTCACTCAGATCTCCCCTTCATACAACTGAATTCCAGTGAGTACAAGCCCTAGCTATTCAACCATTCCTCATATGGCAGCCCTTTCATCCGGGGAATCAGTCTGGTGAACATCCTCTGAACTGAATCCAGTGCCACCATATCCTTCACCAAGTAAGGAGACCACAACTGGACACAATGCTTCAGATGTGGTCTCACCAATGCCTAATAGAATTGTCACAATATTTCTTTATTTCTGTAATTCAGTCCTTTTATAATAAATACCAAGATTCCAATTGCTGCAAGAAATGCCAACATTCCAATTCCATGGGACTCAATTGGAACCTCCAACAGAGATCAGGAAACATGGGCCTCCATCCCACTGGAATGTCCAATGGACAGCAATAAGCCTGAGCTTCTTTCCCACTGGACCCTCCAGTATTGGAGCTTCAAACCCCACTTCCTCTCCATCACCTAGGTCTCTTATTTCAATCTCCACTACATTGTTTGTCTCTGCACTACATCAGCCCCTTGACCACAGAAACTCTTATTCCTGCTCATCCCACCTCCAAACTCCAACATTCTGATGTCCTCTCTCAGCTTACTCCATCTGTGCTCCATAAATTCCAAATTGTCTGGAATGAAATGGCCCCTTCCCTGTCTCATACCAAGGAGGAGATTGACAGATTTGATTTTAGTAATTAGTTGAAAGTTTACGGAGAGTGGGTGTGGTCAGAATTGGTCAAATTGATGACGGCTCCTGCAGTTGAATATCCTGCTGGCAGGCTCCAGCCTTTTACACACAGAATGGAGAAGTGTGTATTGTAGGCATATATTGTAAAGTTCCATAGAATTAAACCTCAGCATCAAATGTCCCTCAGGAGGGGAGAGGGAATGTTCAGGGTCCTGAGCTCCATTTCCCAGCCCAGGCAGTTTGCCTCCCAATGAATGAATGAGATGCCAGCTTGGAGCCCAGGTTAGGGACAGTCTCTGCTGTGGACCCAAGTCAACAAGAGGCAGCTGGAGATCGAGCTGAAAGGAAAGATTTGCTGGGTTATGGGGAGAGAGGGGGCAGTGGGAATAATTGGATCACTCACAGACACCACAGGTGCGGGGGGGGGGGGGTGCAGGTTTAGGACTAAATAGAGAAGGAACTTCTTCACCCAGAGGGTGGTGAATCTATGGAATTCCCTGCCCAGCGAAGTCGTTGAGGTTTCCTCAGTAAATGTTTTTAAAGCTGATTTAGGTAATTTTTTGAACAGTAAATGAATCAAGGGTTTTGGTGAAAAGGTGGATAAGGGGGAGCTGATGCCATGAAAAGATCAGCCATGATCTTACTGAATGGCAGAGCAGCCCAAGAGGCCAGAGAGCCTGCTCCTGCTCCTGGTTTTAATGTTCTTATGTGCTGTCAGATTCCAGGGAGTGCAGACAGTTCACAGTTTTCTCCCATCTCAGTAACAAATGTGCAGCTGCTCCGAGCTCCTTCTTTCACTTCCTCACTTGGTGAAGTTTCAACCTTGCGATCTGACAGCCTTTGCAGTTATTTTTTACACTGGGGCTTTCTGCTGTGGTCAGAATCTCTAATAATAAGTGTCCAATCAGTGACAATCACAGCAGCTAAGAGCAGTCAGGACTGAGTAGCCAGGCTCACTGGGAAACACATTGGGAAGATCAAAGCCATCCCCTTCAGGTCCCGGTACAACCTCCATCCCTCTCCCTGAGCACTGTCTGCTGCTCAACCAGACTCTTTACAAAAACAGAATACCTCAGCAGGTCTGGCAGCATCTGGGGAAAGAAATCAGAGTTAACCTTTCAGGTCGAGTGACCCTTCCTCAGAACAGTTCTGAGAAGGTTCACGTCCCAAAATTTTAACTCTGCTTTCTCTCCACAGATGGTGCCAGACCTGCCGAGCTTTTCCAGCAATTTCTGTTTTTGTTCCTCATTTGCAGCATCTGCAGCTTTTTCGGCTTTTATTTCATACCAGATTCCTTAAAATCTTGGCCTCATCTTTGAGGCTGATCTGAGCCCCAAATCCTCCACAGCACAGAGATCACTCACTGAAAGTCCCACTCGTTGCTTTGGGACTCCAAACATGACCATTCTAATGTTGTCTTGGGCCACATCACAGCCACTGCCCTCTGTAAACTTCAGCTCACACCAAAACTCTGCTGCCCGAATCCGAACTCGCAACAAATCCCATCCCCATCCCCCACTGTCCTCACTGAGCGACATTGGCTCCCGGTCCAATAACACCTCGATTTTCAAATTCTCGTCCTTGTTCTGAAGTCCCTCCCTGTCCATCGACCCTCCCCATCTCTGTAACCTCCTCCTAGCTGCCTCACTCAGTGTGGTCAGCAATCTTGGATATATGGCTCTCTATTCCTTCATCCAAGTCATTCAGAAATATTATGAAATGCTAAAGTCCCAGGACGGATCCCTGGGCACACCACTATTCACCTCTTGCTCATTTGAGGACACACACATTATTCCCTCACTCTGTCTCCTATCTCCAAACTAATTCCTAACCCAAGGCAAATGTTTTTTCTCTTATTCAATATGGTTCCACGTTGATGAACAATCTCTCAAACAGTGAAACTCGGAGCAGGAATAGGCCATTCAGCCCTTCGAGCCTGTTCTGCCATTCAATATGATCATGGCTGATCATCCAACTCAGTTGCCTGTTCCTGCTTCATCCCCATAACCTTTGATCCCTTTCATTCTAAGAACTGTATTGTGCCCTTTCTGGAAAACATTCAGTGGTTTGAGCTGAACTGCTTTCAGTGACAGAAACGTCTACAGGCTTCCTGTAGAATGAAAATATTTCTCTCCATCTCAGCTCTAAATGTCCTTTCCCGTATCCTTAAACTTTAATCCTTGATTCTGGACTCCTTCGTCATCAGGAACATCCTGTCTTGTCCTGTTAGGATTCTAGAGTTTTCAGTGTGACTCCCCATAATCTTCTAACCTCCAGTGAATATAATCCTAACTGATCCAGTTTCTCATCAGATCTAAGTCTAATTGCTGTCATCCCAGGAGTCAGCCTGGTAAACCTTCGCTGCCCTCCCTCCACAGCCAGAACATCTTTCCTCAGATAAGTAGACCAAAACTGCACACAATACAATCGTAAAATCGCACAGTACAGAAGAGGCCCTTCGACCCATTGTACCTGTACCATCCAAACTACAGTAAACCTGCATTCATCCAAATTTCCAACACAAGGCCCATAGCTTTAAATGTTATGATATTTCAAGGGTTAATCCAAGTACTTTTAAAAGTCCTCCTCAACTACCAGCCCAGACAATGCAAACCAGACCCCCACCACCCTCTGGGTGAAAATCTCCTCTTCAAATCCCCTATGAAGCTCCTGTCTTTCACAGTGAATGTGTGCCAACTCCGAAGAAGAGGAACAACTGCTTTCTATTCATTGTGTCCATTCCCCTCATAGCCGTTTACACCTCTATCAGGTCCTCTCAACCTTCTCTGCTTCAAAGAAAACAACCCGAGTTTATCCAGCCTCTCTTCATCGCTGAAATGCTTCATCCCAAGCAACATCCTGGTGACTATTCTCTGCACCCCCTCCAATACAATCCCATCCTTCCGATTGCGTGGTGACCAGAACTGCACACAGTACTCCAGCTGTGGCCTAACAAAAATTCTGAATAGCTCCAACATATCTTCCCTGGTCTTCTCATCTATACCTGAAATGATAAAGGCAAGTGTCCCATATGATTTCATCAATACTTTATTCACCTGTTACATTGTCCAAAGTTCATCACCTCACATTTATCAGGGGTAAGTTCCATCTGACTCTGATCTGCCCATCTGACCAATCCAGTTAGATCCTCGTGTCACCCAAGACCTTCTTCCTCATTGTCAACCATCTGCCAAACCTCGTGTCATCCAAAAACTCAGTCATCATCCACTCACCCCCACCCCTCACCTCTCACATTCTCATCTTCATTGTTTCAATACATCCTGAACAATAAGGGACCCAGCACTGATCCCTGTGGTATCCCACTGCACACTGGGCCCAGTCACATAAACAAATTTCTGCCTCCACCCTCTGTCTCCTGTCACTGAACCAGTTTTGGTTTGAATATTCAGGAGTGGACTCACTAAGGCCCCATACAATTACAGCAAGACATCCCTGTTCCTGTACGCAAATTCTCTCACTATAAAGGTAACATATCATTTACCTTCTGCACTGCCTGCTGCACCTACACGCTGACTTTCAGTGACTGGTATACACGGACACAGGCATCTCTGCATCTTCTTCACTGCTCCCCCTCCCACCCAGCTTTGTGTCATCTGCAA
The DNA here is from genome assembly GCF_020745735.1 of Hemiscyllium ocellatum. NCBI lineage: Eukaryota > Metazoa > Chordata > Chondrichthyes > Orectolobiformes > Hemiscylliidae > Hemiscyllium > Hemiscyllium ocellatum. The sequence continues at coordinate 40,845 of NW_026868014.1, read as the reverse complement.
ATTGGAGATATTACTCTTAAGTTCCCTCATCTAAACCATGAACAAATATGAACATTACTGACATGAATAGAGAAGTGGTTGGCAGGCTGGAAACAAAGAGTAAAAAAAACAGACCTTTTTCTGAAAAGGTCTGTTTTTTTTTTACTCTTTGTTTCCAGCCTGCCAACCACTTCTCTATCCATGTCAGTACACTGCCCCAGTCCATTGAGTCTTACTTTTACTCGCTAATTTCTACTGTGGGACTGTTTAAAAGCCTTCTGAAGGTTCCAGATAAACCACATCCGTTGGCTCCCCCTTGTCAAATCTGCTCATTCCATCCTCGAACAATTCCAGTCAATTTGTTCTGCATGATTTCCCTTTCCACAAACCATGCTGACTCTGTCTAATCCTATCACTGTCTTCCACGTGCCCAGTGATTAAATCTTTCACAACGAACTTGACTATTTTTCCCAATACCAATGCCAGGCTGACTGGTCCAGGTTGCCCACTTTTCTCTCTCCCTCCCATTTTAAACAGTGATGTTACATTCGCATCTCTCCAGTCACTGGGAAAGTTCCAGAATCAATAGAATCTTGAACACCAATGTTCCCAAAATTTTTGGGCAATTCCTGAAGTAATCTGAAATGTAGGTTATTGGTCCCTGCGGATTTATCAAACTTTAATCCCATAAATTTCCAAAACCATTTCCCGAATAAAACTAATTTTCTTCAGTTCTGCCCTCAGTCTATACCCTGACGTCCCAACATGTTTCAAATGGATTTGAGTTTTCCTTTGTGTACAAAGATCCAGAATGGAGCAAAGGCAGAAATTTCCTTGTCAGCTTTTGTCAGCGATACTTGTCAATATACTTTCATCCAATCAATTTTCAATAGGAATGACACACTACCCACCATTTCAATGCAATCTTCTGACCTGGGAATAGGTTACAAATCCATCTTTGTGACTACATTCACTTTCCTATAGTGTACACAGAATCGAATTGAAACATCTGGCTGAGTCACCAAACAAGAGAACTCCAACTACTCTTAACAGTTCAATCAGGGGACCCTCTCTTGTTTGTGATCAGTAATTTGCTGATTTTTAGGTGGTTTGAATCATCCCCAGATCCCTGGTTCCACAAATGGGCTGATTTAAAACTGTGAAATTGAGAAGGCAATAGACAGGTGTTTCAGGGCAAAAGAATCTCTGTGTTTATTCAGAACAGGCCTGTGTCTGGAAGCTCTTGTTCAGATAGCGTTTGGTTGGTGTTCCTGCTCTCGGGTGTCCTTTGTTACGATGATGCTCTTGGTTTGGTGTCTGGATTCAGCTTCTCTGTTCAGCCTCTGTAGTTCTTGGTTCTAAAGCTGCTTGTTGGTAGTGTGTGTTAGTAGGCCGAGGTTGTAAAAGTTAGTTTTAGTCAAGAGATTGTGTTCTGGTTGGTGTCCCTTTCAGAGTTGAGGTGTGAACTGGAATTCCAGGCAGAACAATAGTTCCAGGCAGCCATTTTTTACAAAAAATCCAGGGTTTTAGATGATAGTGACTTTTGCTCAATCCTACACAAGAGAACTCCAATTACGCTGACAATTCAATCAATTGATTCTCCAACATGAATTGAGCTTCATTTGTTACTTTGACTTATTTCTCTGGTTTTAATCAAAATGGATTTTGTTTTATTGGGTCTGAATAACCTACATCCACATCATGTTCGATTAATCTGGGACACCTAAGTGTATCTTTTAAAGACCATGTATCAGTGTAGAGTTAGGCCATTCAGCCCATCACGTCTGCCCTGCCATTCGATCATAATTGATTTGTTTGTCAACCCCATCTCCTGCCTTTTCTCCATTACCCTTGATCCCTTTACCAATCAAGAATCCATCTATCTCTGTCTTAAATACACTCAATGACTTGGCCTCCACAGCATTCTGCAGCAATGATTAATCCACAGATTAACCACTCTCTGGATGAAAAATCTCCTCCTCATCTCAGTTCCAAAGGATGGTCCCTTCACTCTGAGGCTGTGCCCTCAGTCTCTCTGCCAAGTGGAAACATCTTCTCCATGTCTACTCTATCCAGGCCTCTCAGTATACAGTATGTTTCACTGAGATTGCCCCTCATCCTTCCAAACTCCATCAAGTACAGACTGAATACTGGCTCCAACCACTCCTCAGACAAACTTCTTTGTATTCTCTGAGCAATCTCACTCTGTCCCTCTGTTGATCTTCCTCCAGATGCAAAAATACAGTGTCTGAATTCTCTAATATCTCTGAATTTGTTCACCTCATAGGAGGAAGTTCACTTTGGAAATTGTCCAATTGCCTTTGGATCTCATGCTTTTTCTCATCCCCTCCTCCATTATACTCACTACTTGACACACCTGTACACGACTGAATGGTTCCTCAAAAACTGGGAGAGGAATTAAGGATGCTGGTTCAATCACATGTTGAGGTTTACCTATAACTTGACAAGTGTTTTTAAAAAATTATTCATTTTGTGTAATGTGAGCATCACTGGCTGGCCAGGATTAGTTGCTTATCCCCAGTTGCCCAAGGCCAGCATTTATTGCTCATCCCTAATTCAACTCTTTTGTCCACGTTTGAACCAATCTGTAATGAAGCCAGGAGCTGAGTGACCCTGGTGGAACCCAAACTGGGCATCACTGAGCAGGTTATTGCTGAGCAGGTGCTGTTGATGACACATTCCCTCACTTCGCTAATGACCGAGAGGAGACTGATGGGGCGGTAACTGGCTGGCTTGGATTTGTCCTGCTTTTTATGTACAGGACATAGTTGGGCAATTATCCACATTGTTGGGCAGATGCTAGTGTTATAGCTTTCCTGGAACAGCTTGGCTAGGGAAGTGACAAGTTCTGGAGCACAAGTCTTCAGTATTATTACCAGAATGTTGTCAGGGTCCATAGCCTTTGCAGTACCCAGTGCCTCCACCCATTTCTTGATAACACGTGGAGTGAATCAAATTGACTGAAGATGGTTATCTTTAATGCTGAGGACCACTGGCGGAGGCCAAGATGGATCATCCACTCAGGACTTCTAGCTGAGGATTTCTGCAAAAGCTTCAGCCTTATCTTTTGCCCTGATGTGTTGGACTCTTCCATCATTGAGGGTGGGGATATTTGTGTGGAGCCCGCTCATCCAGTGAGATGTTTAATCGTCTACCAGTACTCATGACTGGATGTGACAGGGCTGCAGAGCTTAGACCTGATCCATTGGTTGTGTGTTGTCTAATACTGTCTGTCAATTGCTGCTTGTGCTGCTTGCCATGCAAGTAGTCATGTTTGGTGGTTTCACCAGGTAAATACCTCATCTTGGTAAAAACAATGACTGCAGATGCTGGAAACCAGAGTCTAGATTAGAGTGGTGCTGGAAAAGCACAGCAGTTCAGGCAGCATCCGAGGAGCAGTAAAATTGACCTTTCGGGCAAAAACCCTTCATCAGGAATGCAGGAATACCTCATCTTGATGAATGACTGGTGCTGCTCCTGGTACGCCCTCCTGAATTCTCCATTGAACCAGTGTTGATTCCCTGGTTTGATGATAATGGTCGTGTCGGGGCTGGAGCACAATTCTGCTGCTGTTGATGGCCCACAGTACTTCATGGATGCCCAGTCATGAGTTGTGAGATTGGTTGTAAGTCTGTCCCAGTTAGTCTCGTGAAAGTGCCACACAACACGATGGAGGCTATTCTCAATGAAGGCGGGTGTTGGTCTTCACAAGGACTGTGCGGTGGTCACCCTTACTGGTACTTTCGTGGACAGAAGCATCTGCAGCTGGCAGATTGGTAAAAATGAGTTCAAGTATGTTACATTTATAAAACTGTGCCACATCTTTATATAATTTTGGCTCAATAAAACACCTGATTCTGGATGCCTGTGGACAATTGGACAATTTCCAAATCCCCACGGTCCTGTCATGGAAATCTGATGTGCTCCTCACAATATCTCCCTGTGATAGCTGGATGGTACCACGAGCCAATATCTAACCAACCATTCTTCATCTGGGGGTCCATGGAGGGACGGTGGTGGGGGGGCGGTCTCCACTTCCTCATCAGTGCTCCATTCTGAAGATAATAGCATTCTGAAACCCCTCCAGCCTCGACCTCAGTCTGAACTGACAGTGCTCATTTATTTCATTCGGGATCTGCTTTTTGGATCTGCTGTAATTAGGGACATCATACCAACCACTCCACCTGGATTATCTTCACCCTTTTGGAAAGTTTCAGCGATCCTTTCACTTGCTGTGATGTCACATCAACCCTTATTGATGGATTTTGTTTAACCATTGCTCTGGTTACCTCACACGAAGGAGAGAGACCAGGAACCTGTTCCTGTCATTGTTCTGTTTCTTGGCCCTCCTTTGGACATTCTGTAATTATCGGGGAAGATACTGCCTTTAATCCTGACAAAATATTCCCCAGAAGAAAATCAACTCCCTCAACAGGGAATATTTTCCCCACTCCGACAATTACTTCTCCTGATAACAAATCACATTCCAGTTGTACATTTTGATGAACACCTTAGAATCCATTGAGCTCTCTGGAGGGAAAATCGATTCTTTCTCCAGTAAAAGTGATTGTATTGCCCCTGTATCTCTCAGTTTGATTCTGGGTTTAGCTGAAGAAAAAGGAGTCACCATTCCTTTTGATAAAAATCCTGTCCACCTCTCATCTATTTTACAACTTCCTTTACTGATGACAGAATTCACCTCCAGCCTTTTTGTTATAGTTACAGCTACAACCTGCTCCGTGGGATTATCTGTTTGCATTCCCTCTTCTGACTCATTTTTACTAACTCCCATAAATCTCCTGGGTCTTACCTCACAGCTTCCAACATTCCATACGCACATGGCCCACCTTATTCCAAGAGAATCGTTTCAACTTCTGATCATCGCTTCCAGCCTCAGCAATTTCTTTCTTAATCTGAAGAGTAGTTCTCGGGCAGGTCCCTCCTGTCCATTCTCTCCCCTGTCTACCTGCCTTCCACACACACTCCCAATTTTTATTTTTCTCCCATTTCTGGGCCTGATGGGAAAAAGGCTTCTGGATTAATCGCCCATCAGGTGACTTCTCCACCTCCTGATGCTGCTTGGCTTGTTGTGCTCTTCCAGCCTCCTGTTTGTCGACTTTGGATTCCAGCATCTGCAAGGTTTTGGCTTTAATGAAGACTATAATCATTAACCATTCTAGCTGCTTGTCATGCTGTTCTTCCCCTTCAGGCTTTTACATGAATTCTGATTCTAGTAGGGAAGGAAGTTTTAAATCCTTCTCAGAGAATAATTTCTCCGACAGCATTGTAAGTATTCTCAGCTGTTAATGCTCTTATCCACCTGTCAACATTATTTTGCTGAATTCTCTCAAACTCAGTAGAAGTTTGTGGAGGCTGTTTCTGTAAGTTCTGAAACATCTGTCTGTATGTTTCTGGGATCAATGCATATGTGCTTTTCACCTTTTCACTTCCTTGTGATCCTGAGAATGTTCCTCTGGCAGGGATATAGAAACTTCTTGTGCTTCCCAAGTTCATTTTGCATGGGCAAACTCCATTGTTTTTCCTCGCCTCACTTGTTTAAATATCTTCTCAAAAGGCATGAAAAATGTCTCCACCTCCTTCTCTTCATAGTCATAGAGTCATAAAGCAAACAAACAGGCCTTTCTGCCCACCATGTTAGTGCTGATCAGTAAACACCAAACTGCACTAATCCCATTTACCTGCACTTGGTCCATAGCATTCCATGCCCTGGCATTTTATGTGCTCATCTGGATGTGTCTTAAATGTTGTGAGAGGAGCTGCCTCCATCACCTTCTCAAGCAGCACATTCCATATTTCTACCACCCTCTGGGGTAAAAAAAATCCTCAATTCCCTCTCAACCACCTTTTCATCACATTAAGCTTATTTCCTCCGGTCATAGACATGTCTGCCATGGGGAAAAGATGATCACAATTGACTTTGTTTATGTCTCTCAGAATCAGATTCACCAACCCCTTCCACCACGCCCCCCCCCCACCCACCCCCCCATGCTTCCTCTGCTCCACAGGAAACAAACTCAGTTGATCAAGTCTCTCTCCTCATAACTAACACTTTCCATCCCAAGCAACATCCTGGTGAATCTACTCTCCACCCTCTCCAGTCCAATCATGTTTGTCCAACAGTGATATGTACACAGTGTTCCAGATATGGCCTAACCAATGCTCTGTAAATTAACAATGAGACTTCCTTACTCCGATATTCTGCACACCGGCTAATGATGGCAAGCATCCCATTTGCCTTCTTCACCACCCTGTCTAGCTGTGCTGATACCATCTGGGATCGGTGGACTTGTACACCAAGGTCCCTTTGTTCCTCACTACTCCCAAGAACATGAGAACATAAGAGCCAGGAGCAGGAGTTGGCCATCTGGCTCTTCGAGCCTGCTCCACTGTGCAATAAGATCATGGCTGATCTTTTCCTGGACTCAACTCCACATACCTGCACTCTCATCTTATCTCTTAATTCCTTTATTTTTCAAAAAAAAATCTGAGCTCTAAAAATATTTACTGAAGAAACATCAACTACTTCATTGGACAAGAAATTTCATAGATTTTGACCGTCTGGGTGAAGAAGTTCCTTCTCAATTCAATCCTAAATCTGCTCCCCTTAATTTTGAGGCGATGCCCTCTTGTCCAAGTTTCACCTGCCAGTGGAAATATTCTCTCTACTTCAGTCTTATCTATTCTCTTCATAATGTTATATGTTTCTATAAGATCCCCCCTCATTCTTCTAAGTTCCAATGAATATATGCCAGTCTACTCAGTCTCTCCTCATAAGCTAATACCCTCAACTCTGGAGTCAACCTTCTCTGCACCCCTTCTAGTGCCAGTACATCCTTTCTCAAGTAAGGAGACCAAAACTGCACAAAGTACTCCAGGTGTGGCCTCACCAGCACCCTGTACAGCTGCAACATAACCTCTCTGCTTTTTAAACTCAATCCCTTTAGCAATGAAGGACAAAATTCCATTTGCCTTTCTAATTGCTTGTTGTACCTGTAGACCAACCCTCTGTGATTCATGCATAAGGACACTCAAGGCACATGCCTTTCATTGTGTATATCCTTCCCTTATTAGACCTCCCAAACTGGATCACCTTACACTTGTCAGGATTAAATTCCATCTGCCATTGTTCTGCCCAGTTACCAGCTGATCAATATCAGACTGTAGCCTGAGACCCAGTAATCCAAGATGGCAGCAGAGTAGGACTCTTCAGACCAAGTTCATCTGCTCCGTCTGTTTCCTTTTCTGCTTTTTCTTCCACTGGTTTTTATTTTCTTTTGTGCTTTTCTTTTGCGGTTCTCTCTTCTTTTCTCTCCCAGCCACGGACTTCCAGCCTCACTCGCCAGGCCTCTGACCAGTGCAGCCCCAGTGTTGCGGCCTCTTGACTTGGTGTGGCAGAGTCCTAACCTGGCAGAGAGACCTCCCAGCTCGGTGAGGCAGACTCTCGGTCTGACGTGTTGGGCTCTCAGTTTAATGTGGAGGCCTCTCGGCTCAGAATGCTCGACTGTCACTCCAGCGTGACGAACTCTCGGCCTAGCATGGCGATCTCTCAATGGACCAACGTGGTTGTCTCTCGGCCCACAGTGTGGTCTTTTGCTGTATATAGTGGTCTTTCAGCCCAGCACAGCCTCAGCTTGCCTTCCGGTCTCGAAGTGAATGATTCAAAGTATGATCCCACGGTAGCTAAGCACTTAAGAAAGACTGTAATGATTGAACTTCCAGATTTATTTCTTTATTTTATTCTTAAAACTAAAAAGGTAAAAAAGTCTGTAACGTGTAACTTTTAAATTTATTCTTTCTTTATACCTTGTTCTTAAGATTCTGTATCTCGGTCCTTGTACCTAAGATGGCTCCTTCCAAGGTGACATCACATACTTTTCACTGTACTCCAATACTTTTGTACTTGAGTCCATGTAACAATAAAATAAAATCAATATCAACAACACCACCAATTTACGTGGCATCTGAAAACTTTCTAATTATACAATCACAGTCAATTCATTAAGGTACATTACAAACAGAAATGGTCGCAGCCCCAATTCCTGTCATACACCACTGGTCACAGGCTTCCAATTACGAAGACAACCCTTCACCAACTTGTCAACTTGCCTTGGATCCCATGGGCTCTGACCATCTGGACCAGCCTTCCATGTGGGGCCTTTGTCAAACAAATCAATACTGGCATCCCGACCTCTTCAAGTATTGCTTAATCCTGTACTTCAGGATTTTTTCTAATAATTTCCCTCACACTGACATCAGACTAACTGGTCTGGAATTGCCTCGCCTATCCCTGCTGCCCTTCTTGAACAAAGGAACCACATTGACAATCCTCCAGTCTGGCACTTCACCTGTGGCCAGCGAAGTATCCATCAAGGAAAAGGCAATTAAACTTTCAAGACAATGAAATGAAAACTACAGTTAAGTTAAACCTAAAGACACGTTAGAGAAATGAACGCCTTCTCACTGTTATTTCAATACAATAAAGCTATAATGTTTGAATAGAAAGGATTTTATTTTGCCTTGTTTTGAAATCTTTTGCAATTGTGTTTTCTGTCAGTATGTTTTATTTTATCGTCATTTCTTTTGTGCACTGAGGTCTTATTATTCAATCTAAATCATCAGCATTGCGTACTTATGCTCTACAGATGCTGCAGACCAACTGCATTTCTTCAGCAGTTTGTTTGTGTTTCAGTCTGAGATCTGTGTTGTCCAATAATACCAGCAGTAGGGATGGGAATAGTTGGCTAGCATCATGATTGTCACTCTAATTAGAAATTGACACTTCGTATTTGATGAATCCAACAAACCCTTACACTGTTTTCACATCTGTCAGTCACCACATCACTGCCACCGCTCTTACCTTTCCAGAATCCAGGCAAATCCTTTTGCTCTCAGTATGTGACTGATGTACTTGGGCATCTTTAATTGCAAACTTTCTTGTTCAGCCTAATGACTCTTTCTTTCTTGTTCAGCTCCTGACAAGCTACACCCTGCAGGCCACTAGATGATTGTGGTCAGCAATGCTTTGTATCTAGAATAGCCCACTTTGTCCCCATATCCTTCTCACTCACACTCTCAACTGATTACCCAGCTTGCCGTGTTTGAGGAGAAATTGACTCGAAATTGAATCAACTGTTGGTATTTCATGTGGCCATTCAATTGGAAAACAAGTATATTTACACTGAAGTTAATAAATTATAAATGTATAATAATTGGACAGAATGATATATTAAACTTTGCAGCATTTGAGGGATATAACTTTTGCCGGTTTGTCAAGAATGCCGGTTCATAAGGTACAGGTTACAACAACATTTGCTGCGTATCTTTTATAATAGACTCCCGTATTTCTCCCACTACTGATGCCAAGCTAACTGGTCGACAAAAACCACTGTGTTCTATCTGTCTTCCTTCTTAAATAGTGGGGTTATTTTAGCCACTTTCCAGTCCATAGGAACTGCTCCTGAGTCTAGATTTCTGAAAGATGACGACGAGTGCATCTATTCTTTCTAATACCACTTTCCTAAGTATTCTGGGGTGAGGGGATCAGGCTGCCAAAGATATTTTATGGCCCCTCTTTGTCCTCCTATTTTTTAAGTACCCCCCCACACTTTCGCTTCTCCCTGAAGGGCCTCCCCTCTTTTTAAAGCTCTGTACTTGGTATGTGCTTATTCCTTTTTCTTTCACAAACTATCCATGTCCTTTGACATCCAGGATCCCAGGAGCTGCTGTCCTTGCCTTTCTTTCTGAGCTGGCCCTGAACTACATTAAAAAGATCCCCATTTTCCAAATGTAGACTGACCTCCAAGTAACTGATCCCAGTCTATATTTGCCAGATCCTGTCTAATGAAATTGAAATTGGTCTTGCCTCACTTTAGACATTTAACTTCTGCACTACCCTTATTCCTTTCCATAATAGTTAGGAAACGTACGGAGTTATGTTCACTATCTCCAAAATGCTCACCCATTGACTCTTCAACAATTTGACATTACTCGGATTGAGCCCAGCACTGCCCATGTCTAGTGGGACTATCTACGTACTGGCACCAAAAGCTCTCCTGGATGGACTTTAAAAATTCCATTCACATGAAGTCAAACATAAAGTTTATGTTAGAGAAGTTGAAATTCCTTGCTAATATAGCCCTATTCCTCTCAAGCCTCTCATTGCTTTGCCGACATATCTGCTCCTCTCTCTCCATCTGACTATTGGGGAGGCTGTAGTATAAGCCCAGCAAAGTGATTGTCCTTTTGTCTAGCTCTACCCAGACGGCGTCATTTGAAGACCCTTCCAAGAAATGCTCCTTCAGTAGCAATACTGCAGTCATGGTTTCTTTTATCAATAATGCAACACACCCACCTCTCTTGCGCCCTGTCTATCCCACCTCAGACTTGTCTACCCTGGAATGTTGAGTGGCCAGTCCTATCTTTGTTCAATCTTGTCTCAGCAATTGCAACAATATGATATTCCAAAAAGACAATGCAACAGCATATGAAATAGCATAAGAGATATGGTTAGTAAGTTTGCAGATGACACCAAAATTGGAGGTGGAGTGGACAGCAAAGAAGGTTCGGAGAAAGTGAGGACTGAAGTTGCTGGAGATCAGAGCTGAAAATGTGTTGCTGGAAAAGCGCAGCAGGTCAGGCAGCATCAAAGGAGCAGGAGAATCGACGTTTCGGGCATAAGCCCTTCTTCAGGGATTTCTTTTAAGCAAAGAAGGTTACCTCAGATTACAACGGGATCTTGATCAGATGGGCCAATGGGCTGAGAAGTGGCAGATGGAGTTTAATTCAGATAAATGCGAGGTGATACATTTTGGGAAAGCAAACCTTAGCAGGACTTATACACTTAATGATAAGGTCCTAGAGAGTGTTGCTGAACAAAGAGACCTTAGAGTGCAGGTTCATAGCTCCTTGAAAGTGGAGTCACAGGTAGATAGGATAGTGAAGAAGGTGTTTGCTATGCTTTCCTTTATTGGTCAGAGTATCGAATAGAGGAGTTAGGAGGTCATGTTGTGGCTGTATACGACATTGGTGAGGCCACTGTTGAAATATTCTGGTCTCCTTCCTATCGAAAAGATGTTGTGAAACTTGAAAGTGTTCAAAAAAGATTTATTAGGATGTTGCCAGGGTTGGAGGATTTGAGCTAAAGTGAGAGGCTGAACAGGCTGGGGCTGTTTTCCCCGAAGCGGCAGAGGTTGAGGGTGACCTTATAGAAGTTTACAAAATTATGAGGAGCATGGATAGGATAAATAGTCAAAGTCTTTTCCCTGGGGTTGGGGAGTCCAGAACTAGAGGGCATAGGTTTAGGGTGAGAGGGGAATGATATAAAAGAGACGCAAGGGGCAACTTTTTCACACAGAGAGTGGTATGTGTATGGAATGAGCTGCCAGAGGAAGTGGTGGAGGCTGGTACAATTGCAACATTTAAAAGGCATTTGGATGCACACATGAATAAAAATGGTTTGGGGGGATGTGGGCCGGGTGCTGGCAGGTGGGACTAGATTGGGTTGGGACATCTGGTCGGCATGGACAGGTTGGACCAAAGGGTTTGTTTCCACGTTGTACATCTCTATGTCTCGCTGACTCTGTATTCCCAAGTGCCGTTCAATGTTCTCAGTTCAACCACATTACTGGTCAAGCTCCTTACATTGAAATAGCTACAATTCAGCTTTCTGATCCTCCTGTATTCTGGATCGTGTCCTAGTGGTCACTCAGTGGTTTTCTGCATTGCCCTTACTTTCCCATGAAGGGAAACATTGAGCATTAACTTTAGGGAATGTTAGACCAATTAGTCGGACATCAGCAGTGGAGAAAAAGCTCAAATTCATTATAAAATATTTTATAGCTTCGCACTGAGAAAACAGTGACAGAATTGGGCAGAGTCAGCATGGATTGTCAAAAGAAAAATCATGCTTAACAAATCGACTGGACTTGTTTGAGGATGTAGTGAATGGATTTAACAAGGGGGAGCCAGCGGATGTGGTTTATTTGGACTTTGTAAGGGGAATAGATAGGTGGTTCTGTGGTCAAAAACGAGACTCCTGAATAGCTCTGAAGGGTGAGGGTGAACAGATAGCTGTGATGGTGCATGTAGGCCGCAATGATATACATAATAAACGGGATGAGGTCCAACATGCAGAATTTAGGGAGTTAGGAACCACATTAAAAATAAGGACCTCAGAGGTAGTAATCTCAGGATTGCAACCAGTGCCGCGTATTAGTCAGAATAGACATGGAAGAATAGGCAGGATGAATGAGTGGCTTGAGAGATGGCGCAGTGGTGGGGGGGGGGGGGGGGGGGGGTTCAGATTTTTGCGACATTGGGATTGGTTCTGGGGAGGTGGGACTATTACAAATCAAGAATGCCTGTACCTGGGCAGGACTGGAACCAATGTCCTCCAGGCTACTTTTGCTCACGTTCTTGGGGACGGTTCAAAATAATGTAGCTGAGTGATGGGAACCAAATGAGGAGGTTAGTGGACAGTAAGGAGGTAGTAACTAAAACCTGTAAGGAACTAAGTAATGAAATGGGCGTGACTAAGGGTAAGAATAGGTAGATGATGAACACAAAGGGACAGGTGGTCTGAGATGCATTTGTTTTAATGCAAAAAGTGTAGTAGGTAAGGCAGAGGAATTTAGGGCTTGGATTTGTACCTGGTAGTATGATGTTATTGCTATTACTGAGACTTGGTTGAGGGAAAGGCAAGATTGGCAACTAAATATCCCAGGATACAGATGTATCTGATGGGTTCAAGACGGAGGTAAAAGGGGTAGAGGAGTAGCATTACTGGTCAGAGAGGACATCACAGCTGTGCTGAAGGAAGGCACGATGGAGGACTTGAGCAGAGGGGGAATTTGGGCAGACCTCAGAAACAGGAAGGGTACAGTAACAATGCTGGGGCTGTACTATAGTCCTCCCAACAGCCAGCACGAGATAGCGGTCAAATATGTAAACAGATTACAGAAGATGTAGGAGCAACAGGGTGGTGGCGATGGGAGATTTTAATTTTCTCAACATTGACGGGGATTCATTTAAAGTTATAGGTTTAGACAGAGCAAAATTTGTAAGGAGCACCCAGGAGGATTTTACATAGTATGTAAATAGTTCAACTCAGGAAGGGGCCATACTGGACCTGGTGTTGGGGGAATGAGCCCAGCCAGGTGGTTGAAATCTCAGTCGGGGATTACTTTGGGAACAGTGATCACAATTCCGTAAGTTTTTAGAATGCTAATGGACAAAGACAAGAGTGGTCCGAAAGGAAGAGGGCTAAACTGGGGGAAGGCCAACTATAGCAAAATTCGGCAGAAGCTGGGTAATGTGGATTGGGAGCAGCTGTTTGAGGGTAAATCCACATTTGATATGTGGGAGGCTTTGTAAGAGAGGTTGATTAGAATGCAGGACAGACATGACCCTGTGACAATGAGGGATTGAAATGACAAGATTAGGGAACCCTGGATGACAGGTGAAATTGTGAGACTAGCTAAGAGGAAAAAGGATGCATCCATAAAGTCTAGGTGGCTGACAACAGGCAAAGCTTTGGAAGAATATTGGGAAACTAGGACCGATCTGAAATTAGGAATTAAAAGGGCTAAAAGGGGTCACAAAACATCATTATCAAAATGGGTTAAGGAAATCCCAAAGCCTTTTATTTCATATATAAGGAGCAAGAGGGTGACTAGAGAAAGGGTGGCCCACTCAAGGACAGAGGAAATTTAAGCATGGAGTTAGGGAAAATGGGAGAGATTCTAAATGAGTGGTTTGTTTTGGTACTCACCAAGGAGAGGGAAAAGCTGGACATTGAAGTTGGGGATAGATGTTTGATTACTCTTGGTCAAGTTGGTTTAAGGCGGGAGAAAGTGTTGAGTATTCTAAAAGGCATTAAGGTGGACAGGTCCCCAGGTCAGGATGGAATCTATCCCCGGGTACTGTGGGAAGCAAGAGAGGAGATAGCTGGGGCCTTAAGAGATATCTATGTAGCAATCTTGAACATGGGTGAGGTCCCAGAGGACTGGAGAATAGCTAATGTTGTCCCCTTGTATAAAAAGAGTAGCAAAGATAATCCAGGTAATTATCAAGCGGTGAGCCTGACGTCAGTGGAAGGGAAGCTGCTGAAGCAGATACTGATTTGGAAGAAAATGGATGTATCAGTGATAGGCAACATGATTTTGTGCAGGGAATTTCATGTCTTACCTACTTCATAGAATTTTTTGAAGAAGTGACAAAGTTGATAGATTAGGGAAGAGCTGTAGATGTCATACACATGGACTTCAGTAAGGTGTTTGATAACATTCCCCATGTAGCCTGATAGAGAAATTAAAGTCGCATGGGGTCCAGTATGTACTAGCTAGATGGATATAGAACAGGCTGGGCAACAGGAGACAGAGAGTAGTAGTGGAAGGGAATTTCTCAAAATGGAGAACAGGAATACATGCTGAGAACACTCTTGTTTATATGATATATATAAATGATCTGGAAGAAGGTATAGGTGGTCTGATTAACAAGTTTGCAGATGACACTAAGATTGGTGGAGTAGCAGATAGTGAAGGGGACTGTCAGAGAATGCAGCAGAATATAGATAGATTGGAGAGTTGGGCAGAGAAACAGACAGATGGAGTTCAATCCGGGCAAATGTGATCTGATGAATTTTGGAAGATCCAATTCTGGAGTAAACTAGATGCTGAATGGAAAGCCCTGGGGAAAATTGATGCACAGAGAGATCTGGATGTTCGGGTCCATTGTACCCTGAAGGTGGTAATGCAGGTTGATAGAGTGGTCCAGAAGGCAGATGGCATGCTTTCCTTCATCGGTTGGGGTACAAGAGTAGGCAGGTCATGTTAGAATTGTATCAGAATTTGGCTTGGCCACATTTGGAATACTGCATACAGTTCTGGTCGCCACATTACCAAAAGGATGAGGATGCTTTGGAGACGGTGCAGAGGAGCTTAACCAGGATTGTCTCATATGGAGGGCATGAGCTATGAAGAGAGGTTGAGTAGATTAGCATCATTTTCAATAGAAAGTTGAAGATTGAGGGAGGACCTGCTAGAGGTCTACAAAATCATGAGAGCTATAAACATGATGGATAGCAAGAAGATTTTTCCCAGAGTGAGGGGTTCAATTGCTAGGGACCATGGGTTCAAGGTGAGAGGAGAAAGGTTTAAGGGAGATATGCGTGGAACGTTCTTTACGCAGAGAGTGGTTGGTACCTGGAACACGTTGCCAGCGGAAGTGGTAGAGGCGGGCATGATAGCATCATTAAAGATGTATCGAGATAGATGCATGAATGGGCAGGGAGCAGAGGGATACAGATCCTTGGAAAATTGATGATAGGTCTAGATTGAAGCTATGGATCAGTGCAGGCTTGGAGGGCCGAAGGGCCTGTTCCTGTTTTGTAATTTTCTTTGTCCCTTGTTCTTGGACCTGAGAAAGCTCAAAGGAACAGAATGATCTTGGGGTACTTGTCCACTGATCCCCGAATGTGGCAAGACAGGTTAACAGAGGACACTTGCCTTGGTCATGTCAGGTATTGGTTATAAAAGCAGGAGGATATGGTGCAGTTAAGCAGAACATTGGTTAGGCCACAGCTGGAGTACTGTGTGCAGTTCAGGTCACCACACTGTAGGAAGGATGTGATTGCACTGGATGGGGTGCAGAGGGGAATCACCAGGATGTTGTGTGGGATGGAACCTCTTAGTGATGAAGAGAAATTGGATCAGCTCGGGTTGTTTTCTTCAGAGCAGAGAAGGTGGAGGGGGACCTGATCGAGGTGTATAAGGTTATGAGAGGAATGGACAGGGAGGAGAGAAAGCAGCTGTTCTTCTTCATGGGAGGGTCAATAAAAAGTTGGTTTACATTCATTGTGAAAGATAGGAAGTTTCAAGATGTTTTGAGGAAAATGTTTTTTTTATCCAGAGGGTGGTGGGGGTCTGGAACGCACAGCCTGGGAGAGCAGTTGACGTGGGAAACCTCACAAACTTTAAAAAGTACTTGGGTGAGCAGTTGAAATGTCATAACATTCTAGCTATGGGCTCATATTGGAAAGTGGGATTGGTGCAGGTTTAGTGTAGTTTGGCTGGTACACAGTTAATGGGCTGAAGGACCTGTTCTGTACTGTGTGATTTTATGATTGTATTGTGTACAGTTTTGGTCTCCTTATCTGAGAAAGGATGTTCTGGTTGTGGAGGGAGGACAGCGAAAGTTTACCAGACTGATTCCTGGGATGACAGCACTTAGATCTGTTGAGAAACTGGATCAGTTAGGATTATATTCACTGGAGGTTAGAAGATTGAGAGGAATCACGTTGGAACCTTTAAAATCCTAACAGGACAAGACCGGAAAAACACAGGAAGTATGTTCCTGATCATTGGAGAATCCAGAACCAGGAATTACAGTTTAAAGAAAAGGGAAAGGTTATTTCAGACTGAGCTGAGGAGACATTTCTTTAGCCAGAGAGTGGGAAGCTCATGGAATATTCTATCACAGAAAGCAGTTGAGACCAAAACATTAAAAGTTTTCAAGAAGGAGATAGGTCTAAAGGGACTTAGGACGAAAGGGATTAAGGTTATGGGAAAAAAGTGGGAACGGGACTAAGTTGAATGATCAGCCATGGTCATATTTAATGGCAGACCCCACTCGAAGGGCTGAATGGCCTAGTCCTGCTGTTCGTTACTTTGTTTCTGCGTTTGAGAGACTGTCCGTAAACATGGAAACATATGGAATTATAGAGTCAAAGAGTCATCGAGTCCTACAGCACAGAGACAGGCTTTTTGGTCCACACTGGTCCATGCTGACCAAAATGTCCATCCATGCTAACCCCATTTCCCTGCACTTGGCCCATATCCTTCGGAGCCTTTCCTATCCATGCATTTGTCCAAATGCCTTTTTAAAGTTGTTAATATACCCGCCTCAATCACTTCCACTGGCAGATCATTCCATATGCGTGCCACCCTCTGTGTAAACAAGTTGTCCCTCAGGTTCCCTTTTATTCTTTCTCCTCTAACCTAAAACCCCTCTCATCCTCAATTCCCCAACCCTGGGAAAAAGACTGAGTGCATTCACCCTATCCATGTCTCTCAAGGTCTTATACACTTCTAAAAAAAAACCCTCAGTCTCCTACACTCTCTGAAAAAAGTCCTAGCTTGTCCAACTTCTCACAAAAACTCAGATTGTTGAGTCCTAGCAACATGCTTGTACATTTCCTCTGAACTTGTTCCAGTTTAATAATGTCCTTCCTATAACAAGGTGACCAAATACTCCAAGTGCGACCTCACCAACGTTCTGTACAATGGTAACATAACTTCTCAACTTCTATACTCAATGCCCTGACTGATGAAGGCCAGTGTGTCAAAAGCCTTCCTCACTGCCCTGTCGAACTGTGACTCAACTTCCAGAGAACCGTGTACCTGAACTCCAAGATCTCTCTGTTTCACTACAGTCCTTAAGGCCTTACCATTCACCATGGTACTCCCACCTCGATTAAACTTCCGAAAGTGCAAGACCTCACAATTATCTCTCTGAACTCATTTTGTCATTTCTCTGCTCATTTCTCCAGCTGATCAAGGTCCTGCTGCAATTTCTGATAACCTCCCTCAATGTCTACTGTAATGTCATCTGCAAACTTCCCAATCATGCCTTGCAGATTCTCATCCAAATTATTGATGTAGATAGCAAAGAGTAATGGGCCCAGGACCGAGCCCTGAGGCACTCCACTAGACACAGGCCTCTAGTCTGACAAGCATCCTTCCACTGTTACCCACTGCTTCGTACCATCAAGCCAATCAAAGAAAAGTATTTGTCTTTGGTCAGGAATTAGTTTGGAGGTAGGAGGCAGAGAGGAAGAATAGTGAGTGCATCCTCCAGTGAGGAAGATGTGAATAGTGGTATCCCCAGGGATCTGTGCTGGGAGCTCAGCTTTTTATGATATTTCTGAATGACTTGGATGAAGAAACAGAGAGCTGTACATCCAAGATTGCTGATCACACTGACTGAGGCAGAGATAGGGAGGGTGGAGGGCAGAGAGGGTTTTGCGAACAAGGATGAGAACTCGACAATCAAGGAGTTGCTGGAGAGGAGCCAATGTAGATACAGGGTGCAGGGGGTTGGGGGAACAGGACTTGATGCAAGTTTGAATACAGGCATCAGAATTTGGGATGAACTGAAGGTTATGGAGGGCGATTGCTGTGATGTGTGCTAGCACAACATTGGAATGGTCATGTTTGGAGTCCCACAGACATGATTGAGATTTTCAGTGGCTGGTCTGTATAATATGGAGGATATAGGGGTCAGATCATTCTCAGAGATGTGGCCACGTTTGTAAAGGGTCTGGTTGTGCAGCAGACCCCCAGGGAGAGGGATGGAGTTTGGAGCAGGAGATGAAGAGGATGGCTTTGATCTTCCCAATATGTTACACAGTGAGTCCGGGCTTTTCAGTCCTGACTGCTCTTAGCTGCTGTGATTGTCACTGATTAGACACTTATTATTAGAGATTCTGACCACAGCAGAAAGCCCCAGTGTAAAAAATAGTTGCAAGACTGTCAGAGCACAAGGTTGAAAATTCACCAAAAGAGGAAGTGAAAGAAGGTGCTCGGAGCAGCTGGGTGTTTGTTACTGAGATGGGAGAAAACTGTGAACTGTCTGCTCTCCCTGGAACCTGACAGCACAGGAGGCTGGTTCTGGGATTTTTCTTTTCAGAAACAGCACAGTGATGGAAAAAGTGTCAGTCACTCTCTCACAAACACACACGCCTGCACTTCGAGATTAGAAACAGAATCCAGCAGCAGCTCTGTCTCCAAGCTGTGAAACCTGCACAGAATTGTTCCCTCATTCAGTTTTTAACTGGCAGGATAGACCAAGCAGGGAAAGCAACACAGTGGTGTGTACAGTCAGAAGGGAGTTGCCCTGGGAGTCCTCACCATTAACTATGGAACCCATGAAGCCTCATGACAGCAGGTCAAACATGGGGAAGGAAACCTCCTGCTGATTACCACATAGCACCGCCCTCCCCTCCAACCTCAACTGAACAGTCAGTCCTCCTCCATGTTTGACAACACTTGGAGGGAGCACTGAGGGTGGGAATGATGCAGGATATACCGTGAGTAAGGGACTTCAAAGTCCACCATCAAAAGCTGCTCAGAAGCATCACTACTGAGCAAGCTGGTCAGGTTCCACCTGATTCAGCTGCTCGACTGGACCTGGGGCAGGTGGTGAGGGAACCAACAAGAGGAAACAACATACTCACTATCACCCTCACCAACCTGCCTGCTGCTGGTGTATCTGTCCATGACAGTATCAGTAAGGGTCACCACCGCACAGTCCGTGTGGAGACAAAATACCATCTTCACATTTAAGTTACCTTACATTTTGTTGGGCAAGAGATTCGGGATGTCAGGAAGAACTTTGTTTTGAACAGCAATTGGTAATAAATTGGAAATTAGTGCCATTCAGGTGAGGCAGGTGAAGACACTCAGTGATTGCAATGGCAGATTGGATGGGCTCTTGATGGAAATAAACCTGCAAGGCTCTGGGGGTCGAGTAGGGGAGGGGGTGGGACTGACTGGATTGCTCCATGAAATGACAGCATTTACCTGACAGGCTGAATGTTCTCCCCCTGTGCTGGAAATAGGTCTCACTCAATGAGGGGTTCACAATTAGAGAGTTTGGATGCAGTAAATACAGGACAAATTGTTTCTCCAGGCAGGAGGGTCAGTAACCAGAGGGCACAGATTTCAGAAAGGGTCTGAAGAACAAGAGAGAAGATAGGAACATTTTTTATCCAGCGAGTTTATGATGTCTGTCTGCAAGGTGAGTGGGAGTGGATTCAACAGCAACTTTCAAAAGGGCCTTTGGAGAAATAGCTGTAAAGGAAACAATTGCAGGGTTATACAGGAAGGGCTGGGGAAATGGGACTCATTGGACTAATTTGTCTAACAGTCACAATAGGCCCAATGACCTCTGTCTGTGCTGTATAAGAACTTACACACACTTAGTCTCACCTTTACACAAAGACTGGGAGAAACAGACAATCCAGTTTACAGAAGAATGCTTTCTCAAACACTCTTGACAACTCAGGAAACAGGCCCAGACTAGATTCACTAGAGTAAGTCAGCAAATCAATGACAAGGGAACAGTAAACCAAAAGCAATGGGACTGAACAATATATTCAGTAACACAACAATTGAGAGGAGGAGGGATGAAGGGCAGGAGGTCTGAGAGCATGCTGTAGGGGCCTGAAGGCTCTGCTGTCAATGGTGGGATGGAGGAAGCAGCAATGGGCAGGAGACCAGAGACAGAAGATGGAAGGGGGAGGGAGGGAATGTGAGTCTGCAGCAGGACACAGATTGAGGGAGGAGGGAGGCCATGGAGGCAATTGGTTGGCAGTGAGCTCATTCTTGAACGACTTCAGATGTCAGACAAGGAAGGGACCACTCCATATCAGACAAGTTGGGGTTTATGGAATGTGACTTCAGGAAGCCGGGAGAGGACATTGGAATCAATAGTTAGGACAAGCAGGAATTAGTGTTTCTGTGGTCAGGGGACTGAAGTCGTGCAGAGACAGACAGTGTTGTTGAGACTGAAATAAGGGACCTTCATGATGGAGTGGATTTGGGGTTTGCAGCTCAAGTACTGGACAGTCCAGTGGGAAGGAGGCCCATGTTTACTGGTCTCTCCTGAAGCATCCAGTGAGAAGGAGGTCCATGTTTATTGGTGTCTGTTGGAGGTTCCAGTGGGACGGAGGTCCATGTTTACTGGTTCTATGGGAAGGTGGCTCATGTATACATCATCATAGAGTCATAGAGGTTTACAGCATGGCATCAGGCCCTTCAGCCCAACTCATCCATGCTTACCAAGTTTCCAAAACTGAACAAATCCCATTTGCCTGTGTTTGGCCCAAATCTCTCTGAATCCTTCCTATCCATGTTGCTGTAAAAATCTCCTTGAAATGTAGTAACTGTACTCCCCTCTACCACTTCCTCTGGCAGCTCATTACACATACACACCAACCTCTGTGTGAAAAGGTTGTCTCTCAGTTTCCTTTTAATCCTTTCACCCCTCAACTTAAACCTATTCCTTCTAGTACTGGATTCTCCTACCCTGGGGAAAAGACTTTGGCTATTTACCTTATCTATGACCCTCATGATTCTATAAACCTATATAAGGTCACCCCTCAATCTCCTGCATTCCCTGGAAAAAACATCTTGGCATATCCATCCTCGCCTTATAATTCAAACCGTCCAATCTTGGTAACATCCCTGTTAATCTTTCTTTTATTCAAACCAGCGTAATGACTTCCTTCCTATAGCAGGGTGAGCAGAAATGTACACAGTGACCAAATGTGGCCTTACCGATGCCTTGTACAGCTGTAACATGATGTCCCAGCTCCTGTACTCTCTGCTTTGACCAGTGAAGGTGCACGTGCCAAATACCTTCTTCACCACCCTGTCTACCTGTGACACCATTTTCCAGGAACTATGTACCTGTACCCCTCGGTCTCTCTGTTCAACAACACTCCCCATGGCTCTACCATTAATTGTGTAATTCCTGCCCTGGTTTGCCTTACCAAAATGTAACTCCTTCCATTCATCAGAATTTCCATCTGGATTTGTTGACCCACTGGCCCAGTTGATGAAGATGACATTGCACTCTTCGATAACCTTCTTCCCTGTCCACGATGCCAACAATTTTAATGTCAGCCACAAACTTCCTGACCATTCCTGCTATTTTCTCTCCAAATTGTTCATATAAATGACGAACAACAGTGGATCCAGGATCGATTCTTGTGGCAGACGGCTGGTCACTGGCCTCCAGTCTGAAGAACAACCCTCTCTCACCAGCCTCTGCCTCCTATCATCAGGCCAATTTTATATCTAATTGGCTCACTCTCCTTGGATCCTATGTGATATAATCTTACTGAGCAATCTACCATGAGGAACCTTGTCTAAGGCCTTGCTAAAGTCCAAGTAGACAGAGTGTACTGCTCTACCTTTAGCAAGGTTTGTGATTACTTCTTCAAAAACTCAGTCATCTACTTGTCTGAATCGGAAAGTCCAATGAATAGGAGGCCCATGTTTACTGATCTCTCTTGGAGGATCAAATCAGAAGTAGGCCAATGTTTACTGGTCTCTGTTGGAGATTCCAGCAGGAAGGAGCTCATGTTTACTGGTCTCTTCTGGGAACTTCAGTGGGAAGGAGGCCCATGTCTCTCTATCGAGCAGCCTTGTGAACTAAATTCCATGTTTAGTGGACTCTGTTGGAGAGTCCAGTACGTCATGTACACATGGTGTGTATGTGGTCAGTTCCTTTCTGTTGTAACTGTGTGATGCTCCAGCCCTCATCCCAGTCAAACAGCCTGATTCAGAGACTGATCATGGAAGGGGAAGGAAAGGGAAAAGGATTGGAACATGTTGTGGATGGACAGGCTGGGTCACTGGGTCAGAAATTGTCCTGTCCCTCCAGCTCACACTGATGGCCTGAGGATCTCCTCTCTCTGCTGGGCCTTCATGGAATGAGGTTTGTGTCCAAACCAGTCCCCAGTGAGAATAGGGCAACAGAACAGAACTGCCCTTCATTTGACAAGAATCTGTCCATCGTCCTGAATGAGGTCAAACCCTGGTCAATGTGAGAAATGGGGAGTTACTCCAGGAAAAGACATGCTTTTGGGTCAAGGGTTAACATACATTAGTGGGGCAGAGCAGAGGGAGATTTATCCTGAATTCAACTTTCACCACCTGGGACACTGTGAGAAAGACAGAGAAGCAAGACAAAGAGAGAGGTAGATGCAAATTGTGTGTGTGATCGAGCGATAGAGGGAGGGGCATCTGAGACAGTGTGTGATATGTGAAGGGGCCAAGAGAGAGGTAGAGGGAGGTAGACGTGGTGTGATTGAGGGATAGAGAGAGAGAGAAACAAGATGTGACTGATCGGGATGGATAGAGAAAAAGAGATAGGATGGGTGTGATACCAAGAGTGAAGGGAATCAAGAGAGAGTGGGTCGGGTTGAGTGTGAGAGAGAGAGAGACATGAGTATGGTAAGAGACAGAATGACAGAGATGGAGGGAGAGAGACTGTAGATTGGGATGCAGAGAGGGAGGGAGAGACAGAGAGAGGGATAGAGAGGGGCAATTAACATTTGGAGGTTTTCAATTGAAGTGAGCAATGGAGCGAGTGATGGTGAGAGAGAAAGATGCAGAAATAGAGATTATGAGACGGAGTGAGGAAGTGTAAGTTGGAGAGAGTGGCTTTGAGACAGAGTGAGAGAGAAAGAGAGAGAGACAGAGACAGACAGAGAGACAGAGGGACAAGTCCTGGTCACCACATTCTTGGAAGGATGTGATTGTACTTGAGAGGGTGCAGAGATTTACCAGGATGCTGCCTGGGATGGAGGGTCAGCTGTGGGGAAAGATTGGAATGGTTGGGGTTGTTTTCCATGCAGCAGTGAAGGCTGAGAGGGGACCTGATAGAGGGGGATAAGATTATTCAGGGCAGTGATAGGGGGAGTAGGAAGGCACTTTTTACAAGAGTCAAGGACTCAATAACCAGGGACAGAGATTGAAGGAAAAATAGACATGGACACAAAGAAAGTGCTGCAGGAGTAGGCCATTCGGCCCTTTGAGACTGTTCTGTCATTCAGTATGATCATGGCTGATCCTCTCTCTTGAAGTCACCTTCCTACTTTCTCCCCATTCCCTTCATGCTGTTAAAATGCAAAACAAATATCTCTCTCTTTCTCTTGAATATATTCGGTTCCTTGTCCTCCATAGCCTTCAATGGAAGATGATTCCACAGATCGACCATCCTCTGAGTGAAGAAATGTTTCCTCATCTCAGTCTGAAATGGTCTACCCCATATCCCCCTGAGACTGTCTCCCGGTTCCAGACTCCCCAACCAGGGGAAACCTCCTCCCTGCCCAGCCCTGTTAGAATATTATACATTTCAATCAGATCCCCTCTTATCCTTCTGAGTCCAGGCCCAATCGAGTTGGAGAGTGAGAGAAGAGTTAGGGAGAAATGTTTTCACCCAGAGGGTGGAGGGAGTCTGGAACTCACTGCCTGAAAGGCTGGTTCAGTCACAAACTCTCATGACATTGGAGCAGTATTTAGATATTCCCTTGTGTTGCTGTAGCCTCCAGGGTAATGGGTCAAGAGCTGGAGGATCATCAGATCTTTGTTTACCAGCACAGACACAATGGGCCAAATGGCCTCATTCAGTGCTGTCCACATCAATGATTCTCTGAGACAGAGAGAGAGAGGGAGAGAGAGAGAGAGAGAGAAGAGGAAGTGTGAGGGGCTGACGTGGCTCTCTCTGCCTGATGCCATTTACATACTGAGGAACACCCAGTCAGACTCTCACAGGCTGCAGCTTTATAAAGCAGAGCCCAGTGAAGGGAGAGTTTATCAGGAACCAGGCACAGGGACAGGAGCACACACCATGATTTCACACATCCAGCTGATCTGGCCCCTGGCATTCTGTGTCGCAGGTACAAATCTCTCTCCTTCCACCTTGAATCTTTAGCTGCTCTCCATTTCACTCCAATTCCACTGACTTGTGATTGAAGGGAAAATGCTGAAACCAGAGGAATGCTCAGTGTCTCCAACAATCTCTCATTTGACAGGCTCTTTCTGTGAAAGTTCTGACTTCACTGTGTTTCTCTCTGATCCCTCAGGTATCAGTGAGGACATCATCATGACCCAGTCTCCCCCACTGCTGTCAGTGGGACTGGGCCAGACCGCAACCATCACCTGTAGGGCCATTAGCAGCTACCTTGCTTGGTACCAGTAGCGAGAAGGTCAGAAACCCTCTCTCCTGATCTATGCTGCAGCAACTCAACTCACAGGAATCTCCGAGTGATTCACCGGCAGTGGATCAGGGACCAGTTTCACCCTGACAATCAGCAACGTTCAGAATGAGGATGTCGCTGACTATGACTGTCAGCAGCATTACAGCTGGCCTTCACGGTGATACAGAGCCATCCAAAAATCTCAATAAGCACAGCACCCCCACCTGTACTAACACATTCCACATTTTTGTGACATATACACAGTTCCACCTCCTGCACTGATACATCCACAGTTATATGTAAATGAAATTGAACAAATTACCCCATACCGGGATTGTCACTGTACATGACACACTCCAGTCCCTGTGGTGTCTCACGCTCACTGAAGGCCTCAAGTTTCCCTCTTGCATTCCATGGCCACACGTGAAGAGCAGCTGCAAGATTTAACATCGAAAAATAAAGTTCACAAACTGCACAAGCCCAGCTGAACACTACCGAGAGAGACAGAGGGAGGGCAGGGAGAGGGTGAGACTAAGTAAGAGACAGAGAGAGAGAGAAGGAGCGGTTGAGAGTGATGGAGGGAAGCAGAGAGCTGAGGTTTTTGTACAGCCTCTGCACTGGAGCTCTCACTGTGGCTTACGTTCAGTAAAGGAACCAAGCTCAGACTGAGGAAGTAAACCTCAATCCTCTGTTATTAACCCTTTCAATACTGAAACACAATTTATAAAACACAAATACTGAATTGTTGAAGTGTTGCAGTGAAGGAAATGTTTGATTGAGGAACACCGCGTCCCATACGGTGTACACCTGTATTTCTTTAGTCCTATAACCCCATTAAAAAGCAAGATATAAGTCAGTAAGTTTTACTCATCGTGTGGAGGAGCTCTGTCCATTTGCAGCCTGTGGTCCCATTCCTGCAGCATGGAGTGAAATCAATGAGTAGCCTCCTGCCAGTCTCAGTGTGACGGACACGGGCAGAGTTTGATGTGAGTTCTGGCTCCCTGTCCCAGTCTCTGACCTCACTGACCTCAGCAGCAGCACAGTGAGACACCGAGCTCCCACCTCCCCCAGCTTTAACTCTGCTCAATCACATAATCACAGAATTGTCACATTGCACAAGGAGGCCATTCTGCCCATCCTGTCTGGACTGGCTCTCCGAATGAGCAATTCACTGAGTGTCATTCTCCTGCCTTCTCCCTGTCACCCTGAACATTGTTGCTTTTCAAATATCAGTCTCATTCCCTTCGGAATGTTTTAATTGAAGCTGCCTCCACCACACTCTCAGGCAGTGCATTCCACACCTTAACCACTCACTGGCCAAAATGTTGTTCCCCATCTCACTTTTGTGACTTTTCCCAATTGCCTTCAATCTGTGGTCTCTCGGTCTCAATCCTTTCTCTTGGGAACATTTTCTCCCTATTTACTGTATCCAGGCCCCTCCTGATTTTAATTCCTCCAACAAATCTCCTCTCAGCCTTCTCCAAAGAAGTCAGTCCCAAATTGTCCAAACTATCTTAATAACTGATGTTCCTCATCCCTGGAATGATCTTTGGGAATATTTTTTGCCATTTCTACAAAATTTCACCTGCTTCCTGAATGATTTACATTATCTATGTCCCTCATGATTTTATAAACCTCTATAAGGTCACTCCTCAGACTCTTACACTAGAGGGAAAAAAGTCTCAGCTTTTCCAGTCCCTCATAGTCATGGAGTCATACAGTGTGGAAACAGACATTTCAGTCCAACTTGCCTGTGTTAACCAGATATCCTAAATGACCTCATCCCATTTGCCAGCATTTGGCTTACATCCCTCTAAACCCTTCCTATCCATGTTCCCATCCCAATGTGTTTTAAATGTTGTAATTTTATCCGCCTCCAACGCTTTCTCTAGCAGCTCGATCCAGACACACACCACCCTCTGTGTGACAAGTTACCACTCAGGTCCCTTTTGAATCTTTTGCCTCTCACCTTAAACCTATGCCCTCTTGTTTTGGACTCCCGTTCCCAAGGAAAAGACCTTGGATATACACCCTGTCCATGCCCTTCATGATTTTCTGCACATCCATAAGGTCACCTCGAGGCCTTAGATGCTGCAGGGAAAATAGGCCCATTTCTTCAGCCTCTCCCGACAGCGGAAACCCTCCAATTCCTGGCCACATCCTTGTAAATCTTTTCCGCTGCCTTTTAAGTTTAACAACATCCTTCCTATCTCAGGATGATCAGAATTGTTCACATTATTCCCAAAGTGGCCTCACCAACTGCTGTACAGCTGCAACATCATGTCCCAACTCCTTTACTCAATGCAGTGACCAATAAAAGTAAGCATACCCAACACCTTCTTCATCTCCCTGTCTACCTGTGACTCCACTGTCAAGGAATAATGCACCTGCACCTTCACCACTCAGTCTCTTTGTTCAGCAACACTCCGCAGGGCCCTACCATTAACCATAAAAGTCCTGCCTTGGTTTGGCTTTGCAAAGTACAGCACTCACATTTATCTGAATTAAACTCCATCTGCCATTCCTCAGCCCACTGGCCCAGTTGGTCAAGATCCCATTGTCCTCTTAGACAGCCTTCTTCACTGGCCACAATGCCACCTGAAAATTCACCTGAACAGACTCTCACAACTCTGGCCCCTCCCTGCCTGTTACACTGCTACTACCCCAGTCTATATTCAAAAATTAAAGAACCATTTATAATGACTCTATCATGTTTGCAGATATCTGTAAATTCCTTGCATTTGTATTCCTCTGCATCCTTCCCATTGGGTGGTGACTTGTTGACTGTTCTGAGGATTCTGTGGTCCTTGGTGTTCCTCTCTGTTATTCCCTCCTGGCTCCCACAGCCCTGCCAAGTTAGTTTAAACCCTCGCCAACTGCACTAGTAAATCACCCCAAAGGAACTCAGTCCCAGCTCGGTTCAGGAACAACGCTGTCTGGTCTGTCCAGGTCCCATCTCCCCCAGACCCAGTCTCAATGTCCCAAGAATCTAAAGTCCTCCAACTTGGATCCTCTTTCCAGCTTCACATTCACCTGTGTTATCCTCCTGTTCCTATTCTCACTTGGATGGGGCACTGGGAGAAATCCGGAGATTCTAACTTTTGAGATCCCAGTGCTAATTCCCTCCAGAGCCCCCTAAATTCTGACTGCAGGACCACATCCCTTTCCTCCCTCTGTCACTGGGACCGATGTGGACCACGACTGCTGCCTGTTCCCCCTCTCCCCTCAGGGTGCTCTGCAGCCGCTCAGAGACATCCTTGACCCTGGCACCAGGGAGACAACACACCATCCTGGATTCCCATCTGCAACTGCAGAAACACCTATCGATTGCCCTCACTCTCGAATCTCCTCTCGCTCTCCCTCTTCCTTGTACCCCCCTGTACAGCTGAACCCTCCACCTTGGTGCCATGGGCTTGGCTCTGGCTGCACTCCCCAGATGAACCATCATTCTCATCAGGATTCTGAACTGAATCCTGGTTGGAGAGTGCGATGCACTCAGGGGATTCCACTACTAGCTGCCTGGTCCTTTTGGACTGTCTGCTGCTCCCCCATTCCCTCTCTCCCTGCATTCGCTGAAGCTGCAGAGTGACCACATCTAGAAACGTGCTCTCCACGGAGCTCTCAGCCTCACGGACGCTCCGAACTGACACCAGCTGCTGCTCAAGCTCCGAAACCCGGAGTTCCAACTGCTGTCACTGACCACACTTTCTGTTCTCATGGTATTCCAGGAGCTAGGAAGCATTCTGAAGTTCCCACCTAAATGCACACTCTCTTCACCCTTTGGTCATCTCTTGGCAAAGTTCTGATGACAAACAGCTCCAGCAGGGCTCACAGTCCAGTGGGTTCAGTGTTCCAGGGTTTTGGGGAAACTCTCCAGAAGACTTTAAGAAATAGGAGCAGAAATCAGCCATTCAGCCCATTGAATCTGCTCTGCCAGTTGATCTTGGCAGATATGCTTCTCACCCCCATTCTCTGCTTGATCCACAGGAACGTTCGATCCCCTTAACTATCACAAACTATCTATCTCTGTCTTAAATACACTCAGTGACTTGGCCTCCACTGCCCTCTGTAGCAATACATTCCACAGATTCACCACCCTCTGGCTGAAGAAATTCCTCCTCATCTCAGCTCGAAAGGGCTGGCCCTTCATACTGAGGCTGTGCCTTGTTACCGAGTCTCTCCTGTTTTTGGAAACATCTTTTTCACATCCACTCTATCCAGGTTGATCAGTATTCAGTAAATTTCAATAAGATCCCTCCTCATCCTTCTAAACTCCATTGAGTACAGACCCAGAGTCCTCAAGCACATCTGATACGATAAGTCCTTCATCACCAGGATCATTCTTGTAAACCCCTCCAATGCCAGCCCATGGTTTCTTAGAATATGGGTCCGAAATCTGCTCACAATATTCCAAATGCAGTCTGACCAGAGCCTTACACAGCCTCAGCAGTACATCTCTGCTCTTGTATTCTGGCCCTACTGAAATGAATGCTATCATTTCATTTGCCTTCCCAAGCACAAACTGGACCTGCCTGTTAACCTGAAGGGAAACCTGAATGAGGTTCGTGCTTTAGATTTCCAAAAGCTTTTCTTATTTAGAAAATAGTCTTTGCATCTCTTCTTCCTCCCAAAGTGCACACCCTCACACTGTAACACATTGTATTCTATCTGCCACTTCTTTGCCCACTCTCCCAGCCTTTCCAGGAGCTTTTACATTCTTCCCACTTCCTCAACACTACCTGTCCCTCCACCTATCTCATGTCATCTGCAAACTTAGCAACAATGTCTTCACTTCCTCCATCCAGATTGTTAATGTATAATGTGAATAGTTAAGGTCCTAACATTGACCCCTACATGACTCTACCAGTCACAAACGGCCATTTTTCCTCACTCTCTGCTTTATGCCAACCTGCCAGTCCTTAGTCCATGCCAGTGCCTCGGCCCTCACACTGTATGCTCTTATCTAATGTCAAAGGCCTTCTAGAAATCCAAATAGATTACTTCCTTTGACTCTCCTTTGTCTGACTGGCTCATTGCCTCCTCAAAGAATTCTAACAGATTTGCCAGGCATGACCTCCCCTTGATGAAGCCGTGTTGACTCAGCCCTAGTTTACAATTGCACCTCCAAGTCCTCTGCAATTTCATCCTTAAATTGAAGTCTAAAACCTTACCAACAACTGAGTCCAGGCTAACTGGCCTATAATTTCCCATCTTCTCCCTCCTCCCTCCCTTCTTAAACAGGGCTGTTATGTGAGCCACTTTCCAGTCCCTTGCCCCCATCAAATCCCTGCCCACCACACTGTCATACCCTGACTCCATTGATTCCTGAAAG
The DNA here is from genome assembly GCF_020745735.1 of Hemiscyllium ocellatum. Classification (NCBI taxonomy): domain Eukaryota; kingdom Metazoa; phylum Chordata; class Chondrichthyes; order Orectolobiformes; family Hemiscylliidae; genus Hemiscyllium; species Hemiscyllium ocellatum. The sequence continues at coordinate 10,726 of NW_026868014.1, read as the reverse complement.
ATCATCTCCAATACCTCCATAATTTACTCAGTGATCTCCTTCAGAACACACTCATGTAGTTCATCTAGTCTGGGTGAGTTATCCACATTCAACCTTTCAGCTTCGATTCAATTCCTCTGCTATTTCTTCACTTCCTATAATACTTTCTCCAGCCTCATTTTCCAATGTCTATTTTTGCCTTCCTCTTCCTTTTTATACATCTGATAAAACTCGTGCAATCTTCTTTTGTATTACCGGCTAACTTACCCCCACATTTCCCCTTCTCCACCTTTAATGCTTTTTTATTTATCCTCTCCAGGTTTTTAAAGGCTTCCTAACCCTCTGGCTTCCCACTTTTCTCTACCACATTGTGCATTTTTTTCTTTTGCTTTTATGCTGTCCGTGACTTCCCTCACCAGCCATGGTTGCCTTGTCCTCCCCTTAGTATGTTTCTTCTTTTTTGGGATGAATTCCTGCTCTGCTTCCTGAATTATGCCCAGAAACCCTGCTGTTTGCTGCCCCACCATCTTATCTGCTCGGCTCCCCTTCCAACAAACTCTGGTCAACTCCTTCCTCATGTCTTTGTTGTTCCCTTTACTCAACTGAAATACAGATCCATCTGATTGCAGCTTCTCCCTCTCAAACTACAGGGGGAATTCTATCATATTATGATCATTTTTCCAGAAGGATACTTTCACCTTCAGCTCATTAATCAAGTTTGCCTCATTCCACATCACTGAATCCAGAACTGCCTGTTCCATAATGGCTCAACCGCAAGCTGCTCCAAAAACGATCTTGTAGACATCCATGAAATCCTTTTCTTGAGACGTGCTACCCAGTCCACCTATCCATTGAGGTCTGCCCTGACATTTTGTATACGGCTTTTCTGTCTCCTGATTGATTTCCTTCCCCACACCCTGATTACTGCTTGGAGATCTGGACATAACTTGCATCAGATTCTTTATTTCTTGCGGTTCCTCAACTCTACCCACACACATTCTACACCTTTTGACTCTATCTCACTTCTTGCTTTGATTTAATTTAATATCGTACTAACAAGGCAACTCTTCCCCCTCTGTCCATCTGCCTGTTCTTTTGATAGGACATGTATCCTTGGATATTTAGTTCCCAGCCCGGATCCCCTTACAGCCATGTCTCTGTGATACCCACAACATCGTACCTGCCAGTTTCAATCTGCACTACCAGCTCATTGCGTATACTGTGTGCTTTTAAGTCCAACACCTTCAGTCCTGCATTGACTGCCCTCCTTCTCATCATTATCCTCTTATCTGCTGTGCTTGATGCTCGACTCTTGTTCCTTTCTGTACTCTCTCTCCTGGTATGCCTTCTAGAAACCGAATAGCCTCTCTTGAGCCCTCCTCCACTTTAACTAGTTTAAATTCCTTGGAAACTCAATTTACCTCGATTTATGGCATCACTTTGTCTGCCTTACTCAGAATGCTTCGTGCATTTAGATACAAACCCTTTAAGTTTGTTCTATTGTTCGTTTTCCCTGCACTTTTATGGTTCCTTTAATATTCAAAAATTCTATCCCTTCCTTTTATTTTCTGGTAACAATCAATCCCATCACTAACCAGCAATCCTACCTTCTCCTTTACCTTCCATTTTCTCATTTTCCATCCAACTGAACCAAATTCCTTTCTCTTTGGGTTGAGTTCAGGACAATATTTATCCTTGGACCAACATCATGAAAATGCTCTTTGATCTCATTGCTTCTAGTGGGATCTTGCTGTGTAGAAATTGGCTGTCCCTTTCCTGACATTGCAACAGTGACTTGTTTTAAAACAAAATGTAAATGTCTTTGGGAGAGCCTGAGGTGTTAGGGGCTCGATTGAAATACAATTACAGTTATGGAGATGTACAGCAGAGAAACTGACCCTTCAGTCCAAGTCATCCATCCTGACCAGATACCCTAAATTAATCTAGTCCCATTTGCCAGCATGAGGCCCATGTCGCTCTCAACCCTTCCTATACATATACCCATCCAGATGGCTTTTTAAATATTGTAATCATACCAGCCTCCACCACTCCCTCTGGCAGCTCATTCCAAAAATGTACCACCCTCTGCATGAAAACGTTACACCTTAGGTCCTTTTAAATCTTTCCCCTGTCACCTTCAACCTATGCCCTCTAGTTCTGGACTCCCCCACTCTGAAGAAAAGATCTACTCTATTCACCGTATCTATACCCCTCATGATTTTATAAACCACTGTGTGGTCACCCCTCAGCCTCCAACAATCCAGGAAAATAGTCTCAGTCTATTCAGCTTCCTCCGATAGCTCAAACTCTCCAACCTTGGTAACACACCTTAAAAAACTTTTCTGAAGCATTTTAAGGTTCACAATATTGTTCCTACAGCAGGGAGACCAGAATTACACACCGTATTCCAAAAGTGACCAATGTCTGGCACAACCACAACAGCTCCCAACTCCAATACTCAATGCGCTGCCAATAAAGGAAACCATACCAAGTTACTTCGTCACTCCCCTACCTACCTGCAACTCCACTTTCACGGAACTTTTTTTTTGGTTGAACTGGGAGTCTTTCAGATGTGAAAGGTGCCATTCCATGGCACTGTTGGATGAAGAGCAGGCAGTTCCTTCTGGTGTACCTGGTCACTATTTATCCCCCAATAAAAATCACTAAAAATCTATTTCTCTGCTAATTATCATACTGTGTTTGGGATCTCACTGCACAAAGTCTGCTGGAAAGAGCCATTGGGACATCCTGAGCTGGGGACAGGTGCTACACAAATGCAGGTCTTTCTTTAAGGTTAGAGTCTCTTGATCCTGAACCTCACCCATTGTCTGCGCACTCTCACCTTCCAGGAGGCATGGGGTCATTAGGAGCAGTGACCCTGCCTGACCCCAGGTCACTGAGACTCTTTGCAGCTTCACCCTTGATCTCAGCCCAGTGGTGTGCAGCAAGGTTTGAAATGTATTCAAGAGCATTCTACACAGACACCCAATGTGACTCCTTCCCGAAATGTTTGGATCCAAGTCTGCTCCAATGTTCTCGGATAAAGTTCTCCTCATCTGTGGGTAATCCGAGGTTTGTTAAAGAGGGATCGAGCTCCATCCCACTCTCCAGCTCTTGCTCCATAGCTCTGGATGTTTCGCTGTTCCAAGTGAATATCCAAGTGTTTTTTTCAATGTGATGAGGGTTTCTGCCTCTCCCAACCTTTCAGACAGTGAGTCCCAGATCCCATCAGCCTCTGGGTGAAAACAATTACTCCTCAATTCACCTCGAACCCTGTCCCCAATTCATTTCAATCTCTCCCCATGGTTATTGCCCTCTCTGCTGATGGAAATCAGTCCTTCCTACCAATTCTATCTTGGCCCTCATCATTTTACACGCCTTGATCAAATCTCCCCTCAGCCTTCTCTGTTCCAAAAAAAACAGTCCCAGCCAAACCAATCATTCCTCAAAACTAAAACTCCCCATTCCTGACAAAATCCTCCACTGTCCCCATCACTCAGGGGATCATATCCTTCCTGTAATGTGGTGACCAGAACTGTACACTGTTCTCTCACTGTGCTCTAACTGGGGTTTGATAAAGTTCCAGAATAAACAAATTTCTTGCTTTCACTCTCAACCAAAAATGAGATAAGGGAGGTGATGGCCTAATAGTATTATTGTTGACCTGTTAATCCAGAGATCCAGATTAATGTTCTAGGGACCAGGGCAGAATCCTGCCACAGCAGATGGTGGAATTTGAATTCAATTTAAAAAATCTGGAATTAAGAGTCTGATGATGACCATGAAACAATTGTTGATTGTCAGGAAAAAAAGCCATCTGATTCACTAATGTCCTTTAGGGAAGGAAACTGCCATCCTTACCATGTGACACCAGACCCACAGCAATGTGGGTGACTCTAAAATGCCCTCTGGAGATTAGGATGGGCAATAAATGCTGCCGATCCAGCAATGCCCTCATTCCATCAAGGGAAAAAGAAAAACAGTTTATCCCATGTGTCTTCTGAACCACCTCACTGACCTGCATTCATTAATCACCATGGCCACATCTTCCACCTCCACACACATCTGACTTCCAGCCTCAAGCTGACGAGAGACATTCCTTCATTATCTGAGAAACGGACAGAAACATAAAACACAGGAGCAGCAGTAGGCCATTCGGCCCCTCAAGCCTGCTCCACCATTCAATATGATCATGGCCAATCATCCAACACTGTCCCCTGTTCCTGCTTGCTCCCCACATTCTTTGAACTCATTAATCTTAAGAACTGTATCTAATTCCTTCTTGAACACATACCGCATCTAATTCCCTCATGCTGGTAAATTGATGAGAAGTATTGAGTTGTTTTTTGACACAATGATCCGTTGGGCCTTTTGGGTCTCTCTGACTCTGACTCTATTATTATATGTTATGAATAACTGGGTACCAAGGACTGATCCCTGTGGTACCCCAACTGGGAAATATCTGCCATTCAGAAAAAGACTCGCTCTTCCTGTCCTGTCTGCCAACCAGTTCTCAATCCATGTCAGTACCTGACCCCCAATCCTCTTGTTTGTTGTGATTTCTTTGATTCAGTTGGACACAGTTAATCCTGTCTTTGCCTTCCTCAGGTCCTGTTCAATGCCACCCCTGCATTTTCGATCCTCCTCTGGGCTTTCTGCAGATAACTCCAGATAACCAACATCACCTTCCCTGTTTAGTCTTCCCTACTCTGGCTGCCTTTTGACATCCCAGGCTGAGAGTCTAGATTTGGGAGTCCCACCCTTACTCATTGTGGGAAAAGATTCTGAACAATCTCTGTCTTTTCTTTTGAGGGATCCCACTGCCCTGACACTGATTTCACATGATGGCGTTGGTTCCAGTCCACTTTTACTAAATTATCGCACAGTTTAGTAAAATAGTTCATTCCCAAGTGAAAACGTTAACACTTGCTGCATGGTTCTCCATTTCCATCCCTACTCTCAATCTCACTGAGTTCTGATCACTGTCACTAAACTGCTCCCCCATTGAGAGCCCTTCCAGCTGCCCACATTCATTCCCTAAACAAGAGTCCAAACCTGTTCCTTGTCTTTCCCCATCACCTTCTCGGGCAATTAGGGATGAGAAATAAATGCTGGCCCTGCTCGTGACACTCACTCCCAAGAAGCAATTTAAACAATACCTGGTTTTTTTGTCGGGTTTGGTAGGTATTGGATACAAATGTTCAAACATTTTACCAGTGAATGTTCTGAGAGTTGAAGTTTCTTCAAATGGCAGGGATTAAAATTGTTTCTTTTGTCTTTCAGGCCGTGAGAACTCTCAGCCCAAGCTGACCCTGCTGCCCCCTCCCTGGAGCAGGTCAATGCCAAGGGCACTGCCACCCTGGTGTGCCTTGCCAATCACTTCTATCCCGATGAGCTGGAGGTGCAGTGGAAGAAGGATGGTGCAGTCATTTCGGACGGGGTTCAGACCAGCAACTACCTGCGAGCTTCGGACAGCACCTACAGTGTCAGCAGCGCTGACCCTCTCTGGGTCTGACTGGGAGTCCAACGCTCGCTTCTCCTGTGCCCTCACCCACGTGACCCTCCCCTCTCCCCTCAGCAAGAGCATCAGGAGATCAGAATGTGTGTAGAGTGTTTGAGACAGTCCACAGAGGAGACACAACTTTAAACAGAACAGGGCTGAGCTGGCAGGACAAAGGTCATTGTCAGCACTGAATGTCAACGCTCCTCCTTCTCAGGACTGGTCTAGGGGACACTTCTGAGGTTCAGGAGTTCAGGCAGTTCATTGGGACAGCGTAGAGAGAGTTTTATCCTATGTAAAACCTCATGCTGTCCTTGTCCTGGGAGTGTTTGACGGGTCAGGGTTGACTTGTGATGCTAAGTAAAATCTCTTGAAGATGCTGAAAAGTGCCAGCTGTACAAAACAATGTGAACCTCTGAAGTCTCTGCTTCAGTAAACAGATCTCCTTCCTGCTCAGCCACCAGTTCCAATTTAAGTTTTGTCACTGTTTAAAGGGACAGGATTCTCATGTTACTGAGAAAACCTCCACAAGTGTTTTCCTCAAGCACCATTGTGGCTGTGAATTTGAGCAGCTTCCTCTGTCTGGGCTGTTAATTTTAGTGTTTATTCTCCCAAAGCCAATCAAATCAGATTAAAGTTGAAGAAGATTCAGTCTCTGTTTCTGTGTGCTTTGGAAATGGACCACTCCCTTCAGCTGATTGGATGCATTTCAGCACAGCATTGTCACAATTGGCTGTTTGGTCTGTCAATCAGTAAGACTTTCATTGTAGTATGGACTGACAGCTAATCATCAATCATTTTCAAATGATCCCTTTGATCTGGAAACTGTGGAGGTTACAAGTTTCCAAACAAAACAGAAACTGAAAGCTGTTGGGACTCTGTAATTACAATCTGAGGCATTCCCTCTTCACTCTTTTGATCCAGGTAGAGTTGCTGGGATAGTACTGTGCGCTCTCTGCTGCATGCTGGATAGTACCTGTAATGTTTTAAGGCCAGTCACTGAGAATGGAGGCTGTGTGTCTCTCTGAGTTGAGTGTGTGTGTGTTTTACATAATGCTGCCTGAGGTGTCACTGTGAGTGTGGGTGTGTTATTCAGAGACATCGACATGCAGCACTGAGTAACATGTTCACACTCAGAGAGACACCTCCAGGCAGCATGGACTGTGAGCATGTTACTCAGTGCTCAGAGAGTGTGGTGGTGGAAAAGCATAGCAGGTCAGGCAACATCCGAGGAGCAGGAGAATCAATGCCTTCATCAGGAAAATTCCTTCATCAGGATGTCCAAAACGTTGATTTTGCTGCTGCTCAGATGCTGCCTGACCTGCTGTGCTTTCCAGTACCACACTCTCGACTCTAAGCTCCAGCATCTGCAGTCCTCACTTTTGCCTTGTTACTCAGTGCTGCCTGGCACTCTGAGTGTGTGTGCGTTACTCAGTGTTGCCTGTAGATATCTCTCTGAGCGTGTGTGTTATTCTGTACTGCCTGTCAGTATCTCATTGAGTGTGAATGTGTTACTCTGTGCTGCCTGTAGGTGTCTCTGAGGTATTTGTCTCTGAGTGATGGATAGAGAATGGGCTTTGTGATGGGAATTGAAGACTTGGCTTTAATCGTCTCAAATCATGAATGAAAAACAGTTCAGTCTGAAATGGTGCCTCAGTGAGATGGCCAAAGTTAAAAATCACACAACACCAGGTTATAGTCCAACAGGTTTCTTTGGAAGTACATGCTTTCAGAGCTCCTTCATCAGGCAGCTAGTGGGGCAGGATCATAGTTGATAGAATTTACAGTGAAATTGAGATGGCAACTGAGAAAGGTGAATACTGAGAGTGTGTTCTCAGTAAGGGAGGGATTTCAGAGGCAGTGGGCACTGTGCTCCCTAATGTGTTGCCTGATTACAAGGGGATTTTCTGGATCCAGGGTCATTGCAGTTGTGGCTGCCTGCCCAGCCAGTGCTGACTACCCATAGTCATATTTCAATGGTCAATTAGCTCTAAACTAGGTGCAGTAATATTACCTTACAGAGAGGGGAGCTGTCTGAACGAGGGTGGTTGAATTCTTGCAGCCCCAAGGGGGTTGCAGTGGATTAATGAAGGGTACGACTAACATGAAGGTGCCACCTTCTCTCCCCCTGCCTCAGCTGTGGTGACCCTTGGATTAAACTCACCACCATTTTGGCTCTGTCTGTAATGAGTGAGTGGGACTATGCTCCTCTGGGATTAGATTAGATTAGATTACCTACAGTGTGGAAACAGGCCTTTCGGCCCAACCAATCCACACCGACCCTCCAAACAGAAACCCACCCGACCCATTTCCCTCTGACTAATGCACCTAAACTATGGGCAATTTAACATGGCCAATTCACCTGATTTGCACATCTTTGGACTGTGGGAGGAAACCAGGGCAACCGGAGGAAACCCAGGCAGACACAGGGAGAATGTGCAAACTCCACACAGACATTCACCCGAGGCTGGAATCGAACCTGGGACCTGGTGCTGTGAGGCAGCAGTGCTAGCAGGGATGATGACCACGTTCCTGGGTGATGGAGGGAAGGTCAACCTCTCCCAAAGAAGCACAAGCTGGATTGAAGGGGTATCAAGAATAAGCATGAGGAGATTGAGGGTAACAGAAGGAGGGGGATGGTTGGCAGGTTGTTATTCAGAGTCAGGTAACAGAGTATCAGTCCTTCTGACACTCCCATTTTTATCTGTCAGCCAAGGCTCCCTGATTGGACAAGGTTAAACCCATCAGGGAACTCATATTTTATCAGGAAAAAAAACACTTATCGAACAAGGAGCGCAAGAGCTAAAGGACACTGAACAATATGAATGGTTTGAAAGATTCCTTTACGAACATCGCAAATGAGATTTGGGAAAGAACCTCTTTCACTCAGAGGGTGGTGGGAATCTGGAATGGACTGTCATAGAATCCCTACAGTGTGGAAACAGGCCATTTGGTGCAACAAGTCCCGACCAATCCTCCGAAGAGAAATTCACCCGAGATCCACTCCCTTGGCTATTTCCCCTGACTAACACACCTAACTAACACATCCCTGAACACTATGGGCAATTTTAGCATGGCCAATTCACCTAACTGCACATCTTTGGATTGTGGGAGGAAACTGGAGCATACAGAGGAAAAACACACAGACACGGGGAGACTGTGCAAACTCCACACAGATACCCGGGGCTGGAATCGACCCGGGTCCCTAGTGCTGTGAGGCAGCAGTACTAACCACTGAGCCACCATGCCACCCATAAAAAAGCCCAAAGAGTTGAGATTTCATTCAGCTTCATGAGTCTGATGTGACACAAACTATAAACTCGCAACCCTCTGTCAGGGAAGGTAGTGGAGGGTAGATACCTTACAACCCTGAATATCATAACATTCATGGATTTGGACAACGGCAGGAAATTGGGATAAAAGTGCCTTCAGTTGTAATTATGTTCGTGCAGACTCAATGGGCCGAAATGCCTTTTCTATGTTGTATCTATGCTGAGAGGGCTGTGCAGGTTAATGGTGACTAGTATAGGCTGTCGAGGGTGGAAATACATGATCAAGGGTCAGAGGAAATGGTTAAGCTTCAGTGAAGGCCCAAGTAGGAGCTTGGAAGGAGGGTCAAGACTAATGGAAGCAAGGCCAATGGAGACTGAGCAAAAGCACAGAGTGCTGGCTGGCATCTCCAGGGGTTGTCGTGAGGAATATGGGGACAAGAGGGGAGTGTGTAGGGAGTGAGTACAGTTTCAAATGAAATGCGACCTTTGCCAGCAGCAGCATGACCTTCAGCACCAGGGGGTGTCCCTGACTGTGTCAGGCTCACTGACTGCTCTCTGTGTGATTCCACACAGCCACTCGTCTGGTCACCACGCAAAGTCTTGCACATGTTTATACTACTGGCTACAGCACAGTCTGCACCCAGCATCTGCACCTTCTGTCGATGCGACTGTCTATACACACCGTCTGCACCCTCCGTTTACACCCCGTGTCCAAACCCACTGTCTACACCGCTGTCTGCACCCTCCATCTACACCTCCCATCTTTCTGCTGTTGTCAGATTGTATACAATGATTCCATTGAGCTTACTGCAACAGAAGCCTGAATTTTAGAACTGGCAATGACTGTCCTCTCACCCTGACCTTCAAAGTCTGTCTTCCATAATGAGGTGATTAATATTAATTACTGAATGCCATTTGATTTCTGTGATGGCAGGACTGATGTATAAAGAGAGGTTGAGTTGGTGAGGATTGTGTTCATTGGAGTTTAGAAGAATGAAGGAAGGGAATCTTGTACAAAGGTATAAAATTGGAACAGGATGAGACATGTTAGATGGAGGAAGGATGTTCCAAATGGTGGGAAGTCCAGAACCAGGGCTCATAGTTTAAGGTTAAGGGGTAAACTCTATAGGATAGAGATGAGGAAAAATGTTTTCACCCAGAGAGTGGTGAGCCTGTGGAATTCTCTGTCACAGAAAGTTGTTGAGGCCAAAACATTATGTTTTCAAGAAGGGGGTAGAGATAGCTCTTGTGGCTAAAGATTCAAGGGATATGGGGTAGGGAGGGATTACAGTGTAGTGCTCGATGATCAGCCATGACCATAGATAGATTCTTGTGACTGAAGGGATGAAACATTATCAGAGAATGTAGAGTTGAGGTTAAAATCAGATCAGCCATAAGGGCCGAGTGGCCTACTTTTGTTCCTTGCCCATATGTTGCCTCATACACTTTCACACAATCAAAGACTGTCATTTGTATATTCTACATGCAGATGAAGCTGCATGTGCAATAGGCCTCATCTGTACAGTGTTTTGTCCAGCCTTTCACCATCATATGTTTAGGATAATGGTCCCATAATCAATCCATTAACTTTGTAAGTTAGTTTAGTTAAAGCAATAAAACACATTACAAGTCGTGAAGCAGACATTACAGCAAGCAAGAATGGACTGCACTGAGGCTCAGTGGTCAGCACTGCTGTCCCACAGCACCAGGGACCCAGGTTCGATCCAGCCTCGGGCAACTGTCTGTTTGGAGTTTGCACATTCTCCCCGTGTCTCTGTGGGTTTCCTCTGGATGTCCGGTTTCTTCCCCCAGTCAAAGGATATGCAGGTTCGGTGAATTGGCCAACTAAATTGTCCATCGTGTTCAGGGATGTGTGGTTAGGTGCAGTAGTCAGAGAATATGTAGAGTAATGGGGTGGGGAGTGGATGCTCTTGGAGGGTCAGTGTGGAGGCCTATTTCCACACGGTAGGGATTC